>NC_063442.1:6476265-6563532 GCF_020379485.1 Brassica napus
GAATGTGTAAGCCAAAAATAAAAATGTTCGATATATTATCATCCAACATAATTTTTTCAATACAATGGCGCAAATGATTTTATATAGAAATATAATCTATATAAATTATGTTCATTTGGCAGTCAGTACACAGTAGCAATCAACATTATCGACTAATGATAACGATCATCAGTCATTTTTGTTATATCGCCAGTGATTAGCTGCTATAATCAGTCATTTTATTATTCGTTTTGCTATTGCCAGTGATTAATATATATATAGATATATATATATATATATATAATTCTTATTTATAATATTTTTGAAACAGATATAGCTATATTAGCTTATTATTGCTAGTAGATGCCGCTAGAGACTGCAAAACAAATATAGCTATATTAGCACAAAAGGTAGAGAAAAGGGTTAAATTTTGAATAATGAACTGTAATTCTTACTATATGTGAAGGGATAAATTTGGACATCAATTAGTCAGTAGCTGATGTTATGTGTTACATGCACGGAATGAAATCATTCTTAACTTTATTTGTGAAGTTAAAAATTTTTGTTTTTCTCAAAAAAGTTAAAAGTTTGATTTTCTGAGAAAAGGTTAAAAAGTTGTAGAGTATGGTGAAATAATTTGATAAACACATTGTGAAAAAGTATATACAATAACTAGATGAAGAGTATGAATTGATTGGAATCATTTCAAAGCCTCAAGCTTGACACTTTTGGATAGACTCAAAAATTATTTTGGATTGGCGTTGCGAGCATTAAAACCACCACTCTAAGATCAACCACCACTCTAAGATCACTTCCATCAGTGAGACCGAAGATAGTATGTAAACATTAAAATATTAGAAAAAATGAAAACACTCATGAGAGAGAAAAACACAAATTCTAAAAAGAGAAACCATGAAAACTCTTCTAGGTACACTACTCTAATGCCTTGTTTGTTGTAAGTGCTCTAATGCCTTGTTTATTGTAAAACCAATATTTTTTTTACTATTATCTTTAGATAAATAAAATTCATTTGACATCTTGTAATTTTTGTAATACAGATTATATAGTAAATGAACAGGATTATCTTTTTTTTTTGTTGGATGCCCATTTTCTTAAACCAAGTTTTGGTCAGACGAGACGTTTCGCTGAAAAGCATTTTTGTATGCCCGTAATACGTCTTTTTCGCTAGTTGGTCTGCCTTATCATTTTTTGTTCTGAGAAATATGAAGTAGGCTCGCGTTTTCAAAATTATCTTGTAAACTTCGGAAAGCATCAATCTTCGAAGCAAAAGCTGGCCAATCCATCGAGTTCGTGGACATATCCACTAGGTATGAGCGGTCTGTCTCGAACCAGATCGAGGAGATCCTCATGTCTCTCATACATAAAGTCGCCCAAATTAGTCCTTCCATCTTATCATGTAAAGCCGAGAGGCTTTTGCTGTACACATGTAGTCCGGATAATTCAATATCCATGTGATCCTTAAGACTCCATCCTAAACTACTTACATTGCCATTACCAATCCACGAAGCATTGATTTAGCAAATCAGATTTCGAGGTATCCAAAAAGTATTGTCTCAACAACTAAAGTATGAAACTTGTTATGATCTTTGTCCACTTCCTCCTCTTTTTGATTAGTTTTCTGCAACTTTCTACCTCAAGGGAAGCTAGTTGGAGAGTGTCGATCTGGAGATAACTTTTCAATTAAATAGTTTGTCATTCATCATCTTCCAGATATACCCACAGATCTATGGAAATGTGTGGAATTGTGGCTCCAGTAGAATCACTTTTTTCTCAACAGAAAATTAATGTTTTGGTATATAAAAGTACTCGAGAAATACTTGGGAAGTAACCTGGATGCGGAATGAGATTATCAAAGTTATCGACATCATTATTGCAAAAGTAGAAACAGTGACTAATAATCATAAATTATCGAACAAGAGTTAAAGTCTGACAGACTAATAATTGTATTAATATGCGAGGAAATATCCACAAGAATATGCTGACATTAAAATATATGGAATACATGTACAAACAAATGCACGTGGGTGCGCGTATGATTAATATGTTTTGTTTACCCATCAGTCCATCACTAATGTATAGCTTAATAAGTTATCAGAATCAAACTCAAAGAGTTTAATTTCTTTTCCAGCATTGTTTGATTGGACTCACGTAATAACCGTATCCACGACTCGCTCTTGTTTCGATAACAACAATTTAGTTGAAATTAGCACGAAGGATATAGCATAAGCAAAACTATCTCGTGCTTGAATGGCATACAAATAGGGTATAGAGAAGAGAGAATAGAATCTGCGAAACTATTGTTGTCCGAGATAAGGGTCTAGAGAAACAAACGACCTAAAAGTGTTTGTCTTTTCAGATATCTGAATCTACAAGAAACCAAAACGTCTGACGGGGAAATTTTTGTTAATTCAAAGGATGTTCAATTACAATACACTAGGATATTGCAAAAGCCCTGTTCTTTTGATAAACACTGCATCTAGCGTCAACATCTCCAAAAGCCCTGTAATTTTTGTTGCTTTAAAAAAAAAATTGCAGAGAAACACTGAAACCGGCATTAATTAAAAGAGATGCAGCGTCATATTTCCAATGATATTTGATCACTTAAAATTCTAGCGTCAGTTATGGCTCACACCGGCTACTCCTTTTATTGTTACGACGACACTTTTTATCTCGTCATCAAATCCGCGTCATTTTACACAAAGCAGTTGATGTGAGTATTTGGAGACGCTGACACTAGAAGCAGCGTTTATAAAAAAAAAACAGAACTAAAGCTTAATCTTAATTTCATGTGTTCACTTTGACTCGCATGAGTAGTAGGTTTTTGTTTTGGAGATATATATATATATATATATATATATAGTTGTTGGAACTATTTTTCACGAGTCAATTAGGCTGAGTAAAAGATGAGTATATGATGTGAATTATAATTTTATAAACCTATTTGGCTGAGTAAAAAATATAATCTAATGTGAAGTAAATGTTGTACTTTATACGAGAAAATTCATCACATTTTGCAAGCCCATGGTGACAAATGGTAAGCTAAGTAAATTTGATAACTAATCTAACTTAGTGACCAAGCGAGGCAACTTAATAACAAATGGCTAATACCAAAGCTCACTTGGTGTCCAACCTTGGTGACTTAGTAACAAATGTTAAAAGTTTAAGCAAACTCAAAGACACATGTCAAAATTGCTTTATGACTAAATCTCTTTTATCAATAGATATTTTACCTCTCTATTTAGAAGATACTTAAAAAAAACACAAGTGAAAACATTCACAACAAAAATATGTATGAAGATAAGCTTCCATAAGCTTTAATACATCATATACTCTCACTCTTCCAACTACATCATATATTCTCACTCTTCTAACAAATCTCTTTAGATTTTTTTAATATAGAGTTTCGAGAGTATAATGTGGATGTTAAATTCGTAGATTATGTTTTGGGTGATGCAAAACAGTCTTACATTGTTTTATCATGAGATTCAAAACTCGTACAGAAACCATCTGAGTTAAGGAAAGCTAGTGACCAAATCACAACTTTACTTATTCGTCTTTTTCATATCAGTTTTTCAAATGTTTTACCGATTTATATTATCGTTATCATCACATTTTGTTTTGTAATTTCAATTTGAATTCTCGTGTCCTAACAATATTGTCTGCCGGCTCTCCGCAAAAATGTCACTCGGGACTCGGGTCAGAAAGTGTCTAGGAGATAATCAAACCGCGGTGTGGGTGTTCAGTGATTTATTCAACTAGGCTGTTATTTATTCATGCGTATAGCATACAAATCATTTTTTTGTTATTTAATCGGCTTTAATTGAATGAATCCAGACACTTCAACTGGGCCCATCCCTGCGCCGGTTTTGATCTTTGGGGGTTTTGTTACCATTTCAAGTGTGTCTGTCCCTGCGCCTTCTTTGATCTCTGGGGTTTTGCTACCGTCTGTTTTTAACGGATCTTCAGTATAATATAATTATTTCTGAGAAAAGAAAACCCTAAGATACTTTTGGCAAGACAACAAAAATAACTTACCTACTGCTTGAACCACGTTTTTGTCTCCTTCTAGGTCCACTTTGATCACTACCAGAATAGTCTTGGATGAAACTGGCAACGAGAAAGTGGTGGTGAGTTGCACGAAATCAGAGGTCAAAGACTAAACAGTCAACAGCTGTAGAACCTCCAAAGGGCCAAGCTTGGGCGAAGACGGATCAGACAAAAGGAGAACTGAAGGGGAGATCTCTGAAGGGAGATAAGCCATCAGAAGAACAAAGGAATTGAGAGAAGTAGAAAACCAAAGGGAGTAGGAGAATTCTCGATGACCGGAGTATTATGCATAATGCATAAAGCATTTGCTGAATTCATACGTACGGCGATTTCTTCTGATGATTAATTCAAAAATAATAAGGTAAAAATAATGCAAATGCAAATGAATGTTTAAACTAAATTCAGCTTATCTTTGGCTAAAAGTTAGTAGTTCTTTATATTTTTAAAATGGTTTTGCCAAATGAAAATGGAGTACCAGATGACGTCGTTTTGACGTCTCTAGACTCGTGCTTCCGAAAACGAAAGTTGGACACTTTTTGTTTTGATTTCAGCAGTGATTGCGACAGAAAAACACCCTGATTCACTGTAACTTAAACTTCGGTGGGCGATGCCCTGCGGTTGGGGCCGTTCTGAATTTTCTCCCGTGTATCGTCCGGATCGGGCGTTTGGGATTTCTCGAGTGCCGAACAGTCCGGTACTTTGTACGTTGGACGTCACCCTTAATGGGTCGAGGGATGTTCGGTTTCTTTCTCGAGCATTTGCAGCTCGATATTCTGCGAGTTCCTTTTCGGCTTGATCTAGCCTATTAGCAAGGGCTTGGTTGGTTGTCCTTTGACTTCGAATCTCGTCGATTAGGGTTGTCATCATTCCTCGGATTTCAGTCAGTTCCCCTCGGGTTTGGGCTAGATGAGTTGGTGAAATCGGTCTGGATTGAGATCGAGTTGGATCGTCGGAGGGTGGTCTGTTTCCGGGATGGTTCGAAACCCGAGCTCATGTTTGCTCCGGAATTGTCATCTGGTTGATCGGAGGAGTTCGATCTTGAGTCGAAGTCCCGATCGGATGGATTTGTTGCGTCGGGGCTATTCCGGTTGCACCTGAGGTTCCCGTTAATCCAACCGGGGTTACTCCGGCTGGCGAGTTGGATCCGACATGGTCGATGTCGTTGATTCCCAAAGGAGTGGTTCATGTCGTTTGGTTGGGGTCCATAGTCGCGCTTAAGAAACTTAGATCGGTTTCTTAGCAAATATGTTTTTCGTTTAACTTCCCCACAGACCACAGACGGCGCCAAAATGTAGAACCTAAATTCTACACAAAGTATTTGATTGTGATCGGGGTCGATCTAGGGAAGATAAATGATGTGGGCAACGATATTTTTAGAACACAACAATGTTAAATAGTTTCCAGTAGGCGAAAATAGACTTAATTGATAATTGGGATCGAATACAATGAGCTGAACTAGATCGAATGATACAAACAAGTTCGATAAAGAAGGAATCTAAAAGTGGGAGGACAATAAGATCGAGGTGAATGTAAAGCTCTCTCTAGGGTTTTCAACGTGTCCTCTTCTTTGTTTCTTCTCCTTCCTTTATAGCGAGTCGACTCCGAAATCTCCGTGCCAGCTCCGCGATCTCAGCTTCTTGTTGCACAATCGTTGCGACCTCTGCAACTTCTTCTTCGAGATCGGTTGTGGGCCTCGGCATGTCGCGGCCCATGTCTTTGATTGCGGCCCATTTCGATCTTGACTAAAATTGGGTCCAACAATTGTGAAAAGCTATGAGAAGGGAATTGACAAAATGAAAGATGTTATTAAAGCTTGTGAAAAAAAGATAACCAAGTGCATTAGATAATTGTGGATTCTTAAAATTGCGGTTGTGTGTGGTTTTGTAATGTTTGTTATGTATCTTATGCTAGCATAATCGAGTTGTATTGATTGTGTGGTTTGTCTAAGAACTTTGTCATGGAGTTTAGTCTTGGTTGTAGTGTTTGTATCAAGTTTGCAAGACAATATAAGAGTTCATAAGTACTATTTGAAACCTTATTGATGTTGAAACAAAAACCAACAAAATCATCAATACCTATAGTCATAAGAGTCAAGGCATAACACCAAAAAAAAACATATATCCAACAAGTAAAACAGTCTTAAAAGCCAAAGCATAACAACAAAGACACAGCAAACGTCCAACACCAAACGTCATAAAAGCTTATCCATATAACTTCTTAAACTTGGACTCTTGGCATGATGTCCACATGAAGAAGAAGATGGACATCATGATGTCCACATGAAGAAGAAGATGGAACTTAAATGATTTTATAGGCAAACGATGTCGTATTGACGCTTTCATTTTATTTTTAAAAATATCAGATGACGTCGTTTTGCCATCTGATACAGTTAACGGTGGACTCACAGATTCGCGGTCAAGTTGGTTTACATCGGTTAACTAAAATTGGGTATGGTGGAACTGTAATATCGAGTTTATGTATGTGGTCAACGAACATGAGAGTCTAGATTGTTTAGAATTTTTAGAAATTTCTCAGGTATGAAAAAACTGTGTTCCCACTAGTTGAAAAACAAAAAATAAGACCCACATTAAAGATATTGACCAATAAAATTGGAATCGGTATAATCCACACAAGTAGAAAGAGAGTGAATGTCTGATATTTTTTTTTTGAAAAATAAATATAAAATAATATAACTGTTAAATAAATTCTAATTGGTTGATGGAATTATTTAGATTTTTTATTCACTCTTACTGTTTCAAATGAATTACGGGGGAATTTTAATTTCACCACAATTTTGATACCATAAATTTACTCTTAAATGATAATAATTTTCATAAATATATACAATTTTGTGATATAAAAGATTAAATTAACTCTCCTAAGTTATTTATAAATGTATAAGAATAATTTATAAGACATTTTGATGTTAGGAGTTTTCAAGGCTCATAAGACAAATGTTGTAGTATAAAAGATTGTCGAACCAGTTCTGAGGGATATCAAAGCACTGAGAATGCAAGTACTCACTTAATCTAAGTGCAACCAATGATTTAGATGGGTTTTAAACTACTACTAAACTAGAAAGCAATAACAGAATGATACTTTCTTGACTAAGGGAAAAGAGAACTCATGGGCATAGGGATTAGACCTTGGGTGATCAAGTATCGAACTAAGGATGGCAAATGATCAATCAAACTATCAACCTTAAGCCTAGACACAATTCTAAGCAAGCTCTATGTCTAGATGAATGCTCATTTGCTAACATATCTCAAACATCAAATGTCTTTGGTTGAATAATATGAAAGCAATCATTACTAACAAGTCTATTAGCTATCTTAGCATCTTTAACAACAAATGTCTTTGGCAAAGTATACTAAAAGTCTATGAGAGTTGTCTCAGGCATTTCATCAAACACCTTTTGGGTGGGAAATGTCTATTGATCAACTTTTGAGTGGCCAACTCAGAAGATGCATTATGAATACTCTACTAGCAAGGAACAAGAATGATCTACACTAAAACATCCTAGAACTAACCTAATCACCCTTAATCTCCCTAACCCATGAATTCAAAAGGTGATTACTCACTAATCTCCATGATTCCTCTTAAATCCATATTGGATTTCAGATTAACCATATAGAGAAATAGATAAGAAATCAACAAGAACACAAGATGAAAGCAATGAAATCTGAATCAAAAGAGGTTTTTTACTAGTTCTTCTCTAGAAAACAGATTCTCTTGCCTCCAATGGCTTACAAAAGTACTTAACTTAGGTTTAGAAAGTATAAAACATCAAAACAAATGATCAAAAGGTCCCTGAAATAACATAAAAAATCGTCCAAGCAAAACACCCGGAGTGACCTAGCATAGTCGCTCCAAGAGGTCACTCCCGACGCGTTTTTTCGTGTCTCGGCGCGTCAAAACGCGAGTGACTTGAGCTGGTCGCTCTGGCTGGTCGCTCTGGCTGGGAGTGACTTGAGCTAGTCGCTCTGGCTGGTCGCTCTGGCTGGGAGCGACCTCGGTAGGTCGCTCTGAGAGGTCACTCTGCGATGCTCGACCAGGATGGATATTCCTCTAGTAAATTGATCATAACTCCTTCATTACATCTCCAAATGACTTGAAACCACTTCCATTAGAAAGCTAACTCAATTTTCTGTGTCTCCACAAAATCTTAGCAACAGGAGATTTCTCTAAAGGCTCCATCCATGCTCATCTTTCACCTCCTTTTGGATCACAATGCTCCCAAACATCTCAAATCACTCCATGGCACACTCCAACACCTAATAAGGACAATGAATGCAAAATGCAACCTAGACATGGCTAAATCCTAATCTATATGATGAAAATGCTCATGGATGAATGGATAAAACAATGTAAATATGAAAGATATCCCATTTATAGAAGTTTATAAACCAACCTCATTCCTAAATAATAAACCTTAAATAATAATCACTAAATGCTAAATCCAAAAGTTAAAATATTGTTTGATTAAGTATATTTTTGAAAAGTGATAGCCTGATTAGGGTATTTTAAACAATTTCTTCTGAATTATTTTGTAGTGAAATATTTTTTAAAACTTTTCTTAAATCAAAATTTATCATTTTCCTATTCGATTAAAGAGAAATTTGGTTTATTTGATTTGGATGCATAAATAAGTTTACTATAATATTCATATTATTCCAAATTAATTTTTTTTTGACAGCAATTAACTTTTATTTATATAAATAAACACAAAATATATCAAAACTAATTTTTTTACTAAAAACTGAAAATCAGAATTATTTGTTTTTGTCAGCAAATGTTTATACATAAGAGGTCACATGTTTAATTAAGGTTCGGTTCAGATTTGAGTACTCTTTATGTTATCTAAAAATATTTTGAAATCCAAAATTACAACTAAAAACTCAAAAATCCAAAATAAAAATAACTAGTATACTACTTATAAATTTAAAATTGATGACCGACCAATAACAAAAAGATAAATTAAACTTAAGTGAGTTTTTACTGAAATTGCAAATATTTTGATCTAACTTGAGTAGTTGACCAAAGAAATTGATCTAATTTGAGTAGACATTTACAGAAGGATGTATAATCTAATGTTCAAAAACAAAATTCCAAGTATGTAAAGAACTGTCGCGTGTAGACGAAGGATCGCATGGTAAAAGCTTCAAACCAACGTCTGAGCAGTTCCTCTAGCCTGTGATTCCCTGTATCTGAGTGATGAGATGTGATTACGCACTGATTTGTCAATGACTCGAGTTGTTACATTGACCAAAAGCCAAGCTCCATCACGCCGGTTGTTCCTTTCTTTCCACAATATAAAAAAAATGTTGTCTGTAACACAATCCGAAGAAGCACGCTGTGACTACTCAAAAAATAAAAAATTGGCCAGGATTCAACTGGATTGAAGTTGATGTTATTTCTTTTTGTGTCTTTTTGTGTAGATGGATGTCATTGTTAGTCTTATAAGCGGAAGACTCGTCCGGGAGCGTATAGGTCCTGTAACGTTAAGTGTACTGCAATGTCAAGTATGTTTTTATGCATATAAAGCTTTCAGAATTGGCACCGATAGACAATTCAAACAATCCTTTGTTGTTCTTTTGACAATTCTTATATGGTGACGGTCTGTAGATGGTACGCCAAGTATATTTCATAACTTATCTCATTTTTACCACCAAACAAAAATTAATTCTCATATCCATTTAATCAGTTTATCTCGATGAACCAACGAAAGGTCCTAAATGTATGATTATGGATAAACCAAGGAATGGCCATATAAAATAAATTAATTTTTGTAAAAAAATAAAAGAATACTAGATTTCAAGCGCGGGTTAGTTTTGTTTTGCTTTTCATAATTATGAAATTTAGTGTTTGAATCATATAATCTTGAAGATTATTTCACTAATGAAATTTAGTGTTTGAATCATATAATCTTACACCCAAATCTTGTATAAAGCTTCTATAAGTGTCTTACATTTAACGTGTTTTGTAGTCGATGGTAGTATGTGAGGGAAATGAATATTTCGTTAAGGTAACAATTATAATAGGTTGTGCTTTGGTTTTGGTTCATGTAATGTATTTTGTTTGGGTAGGGTGGTTTAGCAATCGGTTTTAGTGGTTATGTATAAATAATAATGAATACAATTCGCATGGTTAGAATTTGCATGGTTAGAGTAATAATGGGGGGTCTATAGGGTAAAAAAAGTTGTCAATTATTGTTATAATATACAAGGTAAGTCCAAAAAAATTTAAAAGTAATAAGTTCAAACAACTTTTATAGGTAGATTTTTTCAAAATCCTTCCCTTTTAATAGTATTGATTACATCGAAAAATCTAATGTTCAAAAAAATTCCAAGTATGTATAGAACTGTGGCTTGTAGACGAATGATCACATGGTTAAAACTTCAAACCAATTCTAGCCTGTGATTCCCTGTATCTGAGTGATGAGATGTGGTTACGCACTGATTTGTCAATGACTCGAGTTGTTACAACGACCGAAAGCCAAGCTCCATCACGCCGGTTGTTCTTTCTTTCCACAAGAAATAAATTGTTTTCTGAAACACAATCCGAAGAAGCAAACTGTAACTAGTCAAAAAATAAATTTCATCAAAGCATATTATTGTCCTTTTAATTTCTTTTTTTTTACCAATACTACTAGGGTAGGTTACAGCAAAAAGGAATATATGCTCTATCTCTTCTCTTTGTGTATAGTCATTGTTAGTCTTGCAATGTTAAGTACAATGCAAAGTCAAGTGTGTTTTTTTTTTGAGAAAAGTCAAGTATGTTTTTATGCGTACAAAGCTATCAAAATTGGCACCTATTGACAATTCAAACAATTCAAAGTGGATTTTTTTTTTGACAATTCTTAAGTGGAAAAGTTCTTTTCACAAACAATCAACTACAATTCCGTAGTTGGTACGCCAAATATGTTACAAAATTTAGCTGTAAATATAATCAATTCATGTTGAAAAATAAAAATAAAACAAATTTATTTTAAAATATTTATTTTATAGTTTTTGTAAATAAAATACGACAAAAAAAATTTGATTTACAGATGATGAAAAAATGATTTTTCACTTTTTGGTGTGAAAATGCTATCTTGCTGTTTTGAAAATGTGATTTTGCATTTGTGATGAAATATGATTTAGCAATTTTAAGAAAAATGTAACTTAATTTTTTTTTAGAAAAATGTGATTTCTTGCCTTTAACGAAAATACAATTTTGCGGGTTTAACAAAAATGTGATTTGCGGATTTAGTAAAAAACTATAAATTTTACGGGTTTGATGAAAAATATGGTTTTGTAACTTTGATGAAAAATGAGATTTTGTGGTTTTAGTAAAAAAAATTAGTTTCAGAAAAAAATGGATTTTGTGGTTTATCGAAAATATGTGTGGCTTTGGAAAAATTATGTTACGGTTTTAAATAATTTTTTAATTTACGGATTTTGAAAAAGAAAATGTGATTTTATTGATTCGAAGAGAAACAATTGTTATATTGTTGCATTTAGATGAAACTATTCTTTTGTGGTTTTAGCAAAATTATGTTTTTGGGTTTTAGTTAAAAATAATCATTTAGCAAATTTAATTAAAATGTGATAGGTTTTGATTTAAGAAAATGTGATTTTATGACTTTGGTGTTAAAATATGATTTGACAGAAAATTGCAGGATAATTACAAAGTTTCATTGAACTTGTCACATGTGTTTATTTGCTCATTTACTACAAAATCGTACATTTAGATAAAGGATTTTCGACATTTTCTAATTTTCACTGGATTTTTTTTCTACACAAATGGTCTAATTTGATTCAGTTAGCCGATTTTGAAAATTTTAGCTAAATTTTTTAAAAAAACTTTACTCGATGATCTATTCTCGAACCTTATCTCATTGTCACCATTAATGAACAGTAATTTTCATATCCATCCTAACGTGTATCTGGGTGAACCAACGAATGGTGTTGAATAATAAACAAACAAACGGCCATAAATGTATGAAATGAATGATTATTTGTTGAGAGAAAGATACAGAGCATTCTTATATAGAGAGACATTCATTAAGCTGTTGGCAGGAAAAAGCTATGATAGGCTCAAACTATTCATTCTTTCTTCGTGCCATTGTTCTTCTTCTCTTTTCCATTTCAAACTTTGTCAGCACTTTTGCTTCTCTCACACCTGGCCTGTGTCATCCGGATCAGAGAGATGTACTTCTCCAGCTCAAGACGGAGTTCAAGATTCGGAAGCCTGATGATGATGAATTCTATGATCGTTATGGTTTCCAACAGAACGTGACTTCTTACCCGAAGACGGAATCATGGGTAAACAGCAGCACCGACTGTTGTAACTGGGATGGTGTAACGTGCAATACCGAGTCAGGGAAGGTGATCGGGCTAGACCTTAGTTGCAGCTTTCTTTATGGTCGTCTCGAACCCAATTCTAGTCTTTTTAGACTGAAACATCTCACGAGTCTGAACCTTGCTTTCAACAACTTCACTTTCTCTCCAATCCCAGATAAGTTCAATAATCTCATTTTGTTAGAAACACTAAACCTCTCTGGCTCTTCACTGAAAGGTCATATTCCAAAAGAAATTCTCCAGCTCACCAGTTTGGTGTCTCTCGATCTATCTTTTTATGTTTCTCTTTATCCCCCTCCTTCAAGTTTGTTGTTGTCCATTGAAAACCCACCATTGTTTCTCCGTCTGCTTGCTCAAAACCTGAAGAACCTTAGAGCCTTGGATATGAGCTACGTAAACATATCTTCAGAAATCCCCCACGAGTTTTCATACATGCTCTCTCTAAGATCTCTACATCTTGAGCGATGCTCTCTGGTTGGAGAGTTTCCAAGCAGTGTTTTCCTGATACCAAACTTACAGTCCATTATATTGGATGGCAATCCAGACCTGAGAGGCAGCCTTCCTGTTTTTCGTAGAAACAACTCTCTGCAAGTCTTAAGCCTTCTGGAAACATCGTTTTCAGGTATCATACCTGATTCCATCGCCAACCTTAAGCATTTAGCTTCTTTGACCCTCGCATATTCCAATTTCTCTGGGAGGATTCCATCTTCACTTGGTGAACTTTCTAATCTCTCACGTCTCAGTCTTTCTTTAAATCATTTCACTGGTGAAGTCCCATCTTCAATTGGCAATCTAAAACAGTTGATCAGCTTTGACGTTGGCTATAATCAGCTCACCGGGAACTTTCCATCTGCACTACTCAATTTGACCAAACTACGTTTTATCAATCTCGGTTCCAACCAGTTCACAGGTTTCCTCCCACCTAACATTGGCCAACTCTCCAAACTGGAATTCCTTTCTGCCTTTGGTAATTCATTTACAGGAGCAGTTCCTTCATCTCTGTTACAAATCTCTTCACTGACAGAACTCTTTTTGGACGACTACCAACTCAGTGATCTCGTTGGATTCGAGAATGTCTCTCTGTTCTCTAATTTACAACTTCTTATATTTAAATCTAACAATTTCAGAGTCAGTAGTCCAGTTGACTTAAATGTCTTCTCTTCTCTCAAACAGCTAGTAACGCTATCTCTTTCGGGCATCCCTCTTTCAACAGCAAACATCACTTCAGATTCTGATTTTTCATCAAATTTCGAGGATTTGTCCTTGTCAGGCTGCAACATCACTGAGTTTCCTGAGTTCATAAGAGACCAGAGAAATCTAAAGTATCTATACCTTTCCAACAACAACATCAAAGGCCAAGTACCAGACTGGTTATGGAGACTACAAGAGCTGCAATTTCTGGATCTTTCTCACAACTCCCTAAGCGGTTTTGATGGATCCTTGAAAGCTGTACCTGGAAGTCAAATCCGTATGTTAGATCTAAGGTCAAATGCTTTCCAGGGGAGACTCTTTATCCCATACACATCTATAGCGTACTTGTTTGCTTCGAGCAATAACTTCACTGGAGAGATACCTCGTTCGTTATGTGGTGGACAATCCTCTCCTACCATCATAGATCTATCCAACAACAACTTCCACGGCTCAATTCCTCGGTGTTTAGGGAGTCACATGAGTTCTCTTGCGGATTTAAATCTACGAAACAATAGCCTCAGTGGAAGTCTTCCCGACATGTTCATGCATGCCTACGAGTTAGAGTCGATTGACGTCAGCCACAACAGATTGGAGGGAGAACTACCTGCATCTCTAACCAGTTGTTCTGCTCTGGAAGTTCTAAATGTGGAGAGCAACGAAATCAATGACACTTTCCCGTTCCAGTTAAGTTCCTTGCAGAAGCTACACGTTCTTGTCCTCCGATCCAATAAATTTCATGGAAAGTTATATCAATCCGATGGGGTTTGGTTCGGGTTTCCTCAGTTGAAAATCATTGATGTATCAAATAACGACTTCCTCGGTACCCTACCATCTGACTACTTCCTGAATTGGACTGCAATATCCTCTAATGAAGATAAGGATAGACAACCGCACTACATCTGGGATTCTTCTCTTAACTACGAATACTACACTTCTGTTGTGTTGATGAATAAAGGAGTATCAATGGTGATGGAACGTATCCTCACAGTCTACACAGCCATTGATTTCTCTGGAAACAGAATCCACGGACAAGTCCCTGAATCCATCGGTCTCTTGAAGGAACTCCACGTTTTCAATCTGTCAAGCAACGCTTTCACAGGACACATCCCATCGTCTTTGGCAAACATTTCGGCGCTGGAATCACTGGACCTATCCCAAAACATGCTTTCTGGTGAGATCCCTCCAAAGCTCGGCGACCTCTCTTCCCTTGAGTGGATAAATGTTTCACATAATCAGCTGGTGGGTTCAATACCACAAGGTACACAGTTCCAGCGGCAAGCCTGCTCTTCCTACGAGGGAAACCCTGGACTCTTTCGTCCTTCCCTTAAGGATATTTGCAGGGAAACAACATCACCTGGATCTGAACCACCAGTGTCATCCGAAGAAGAAGAAGAAGAGGGAAGTTTCAGTTGGGTAGCAGCAGGGTTAAGCTTTGCACCTGGAGTTGTATTTGGATTTACTATCGGATACATCAAGAAGAATCTTGGCAGAAACAGGCACTGAAGCGCGCTCCTTAGCCTCACTCCCCTAAGCATTACTGTTCTGTTCAATATAGTTATTGCATTTTAGTATTATTTGTTGTATTGCACGAAAAATAGTGATATGTCAAACGTTATGTATAATATATGAAGTATCAAAACAAGAATCATGTCTACGCCACTCTGTACTTGATCAGAGCTTGGATCCTATTAGATGGTTATCTCCGGTGTATGATTCTTATTGAGAGTTGGTTTAGTTTACTTTAGCTATCCAACATATATATATTTTACCATGTAACAAGCTTTACTCTTGAAGAAGCTTTAATTCATTTCATTCAATATGGTATCAGAGGCTTCAGAGCCAACCATGGCTTCTTCTTCTCCGAGTGCTTTCTCTTCCGCGTTTTGAGATCTCGGATCTTCATTTCCATGGCAGTGAGATCCGAAGTCATCAAAGCCAAATTGTTATGTCACAACAAGAAACATTACAAGCGCTCCAAAAGTTCAAATGTCCTGGAGAAATCAGCATTAACCACAAACTTCAGAACAATTGAGTATAACTAAGAGAACTCTAAAACAATGGAGAAAATTCTAATGAGCAACTGAAATAAATAAAAAACACGAAACCTTTAGATTTCAAACAAACATATCACTGAGACACTGACCGTAAACGATTAGCAATTCCCTAAGAATGAAAGTGTGTAACAGGAATCGTACCATCCTAGAATCGGATTAAAGCAATTCAAGTCAAGGCAAGTTAAGTAGCAAGTAGAGCAAAAATGTCTGAGTACTTGGCTTGTGTTCAGCCCTAGGTACCAAACAAATAAGAAATCATAATTATTTGAACAGAAATTTTTTTAGTTACAGATTGTTTTGGTTGCCCTGTGATTGTACCAATGGTGTCCGTGAACTCAAAGCACCTGGAGTCTCGGCAATGTTTCCTCCTGTGTTTATTTTTGCTAATGTATCTTTTCTGCTCTTGAGGTCCTTTTTGGTCGAGATTGTGAAGAATCTGACTTAGCAGCTCTTTGTTGACCAAGTCTTGAAACCGATATGATTTTGCAGTTTAATTTTCTAGCTGTGGACAAACGTCATTAGAGTTGCCTTTTGAGTATTTATATGCATTAAGGTTGCTTCTCTAATGCTGAGTCAGTATATTATATTCGACTTCTTGCGCCCAAACCTGTTCTAGTTGTTTCGAACAACAGTTTTAGAGAGCCAAGTAAAGCCTTTCTGATGGTGAGTCAGTATATTATATTATCTCTACAGGTTTTCTGTCTCTTCAACACATTTATGTTAGCCGTTGAGTTCTCCTCCAATTATAATCGTTTGTCTATATATCCATTTTAAATGATGAAACATATTAGGTTGTATGAAATATTTCTGAACCGTATGATCTTGCAAAAGATCTGTAATCTATAAAATATATCATACAAGATTTCCTTTTTTTTTAAGATTTTATTTACATGATAAGTCTTTAAAAATATTCTAGATAACATTAGGCATTTACATTTCAATCCTCACAAATACTTATTACCCAATCAGATCTCACCGTTTAGAAACTCAAAATATTGAGTGTGTTTTCTTTAAAAATAAATTTAAAGATTTGTCAAAACTTTTTTTTGTAGTCAGAGTATACCGAATCGATTAAGAGATAATCATCTATTAATCTTGTTGAAGACTTAGAAAAGTAATTAATAAATCTTTTCTTTTGGGCGGTAGCCGAATGCCATTAGGATTCTTTTTCTTGTAGATCTCCATATATATAACAAAAACATTAAAAACTAAAGAAGAAGGGAGACACTCGTTTCCATCTTCTGAGAAATTTGTTGGTTAGTTCCCAGTTTTCCTCTTTTGCATTGTACTTTCCTCTTGTCATAATTTCTCAGATGTTTCCTGATTCTTTCTTATACCTATATTTAAGAGATTTTGTCTTTTTGTGCGTGTGGGATCATAGATGTGTACTAAGACACTGATCAGAGTTTCATAGAAAGAAGCCTAACTAGAGACGATGTCTATAGCTTCTGAAACCACGGCTCTTTCTGTATCCTCTGCTTCACCTACAAAGATCATGGAGAAGGAGAAATCAGACAACTCTGAGATGTTCCAGGGTAATGCAGAAAAGAAACCGGCTTGGAACAGGCTCTCTAATGGAGAATCTGGGATCAAGCCAGTCATGGTAGCTTCGTCATCGTGGCCATTGCTTTCAGAGGCAGCGAAAGCAGCTTCTTGTTCATCCTCTGATTCGTTAAAAAGTCTTTGCTGCGATGGATCTTCATCATCGGTCTCTTCGTTCTCCAAGGTTTGTTACAATTGAAATTATGTTCAATTACTTATACTCTTTTTGGCTTTTCATATGATTTTATTGGACTGCTTCTGCCAAAGATTGATGATTATAGTTTAGCTAATGACTTTTTTACAGTATTTGATTATGAACCAGAAGTTGACATAGCGCCTAGGGGTTATTCAAAAGAAAAAAAAATGTATTTGATTTGTGTAAACCTTTGTGAAGAATATGTACAATGATTTGCAAGTTTATCTCTCATATTGTTAAATGTGGAATCTGCATTAATGTTATGATTTAGTAATGCAGCTTATGTGTCTTTGATTTCAGCGACGTAGTATACTTGCGGAACTAGAACCAATGGAACAAACATTAACTGATGCGATTAGCAACATTAACCAAGGAGCGGTTGCTCAAGCTTCAGGTTGTCCTTTACCATACACTTCTCCTAGCAGTTATAACCAAAGGAACATGTTTGCATCACAGTCCCATGTCCGTGCCCAAAACCAACATCAACAGAATTCAAACAACAACCAAAATGTTAGCTATCTTCCTCATCAAAGTCACCGAGGTGGACACAATCAGGAACATGTGAATCTTCCAAGAAACTTTAATGGTCTAGGCGGATTTGTAAGACCATCACCACCACTACTTGTGCCACCAGTCTATGCTCAACATATGCCACCTCAACCATTTTATTATCCTCTAGATTTTACTGGTGAGTTAACTCAAAATATCAATTTTGTATTTTACTTTTACGAGTTTTTTCCTAACGCATATTTATACTTCTTAGGCTTTCCACCACAGATGATGTATCATCCTCATCGCATGCCCTTCATGGAGCCTCCTCCTGTCTTGTTTCCACGTCAAAATCCAAACCGCCGCATGCCCTCCATGGAGCCTCCTCCTGTCTTGGTCCCATCTCAAAAACCTTCCTTAAAAACCAAGACATTCAATCAAGTTCAAAAAGCTCCCCTTAAAACCAAGATAGCGAATCAAGTTCAAAAAGTTCCCCTTAAAACCAAGATACTAAATCAAGTTCAATTTTATTTGAGGTAACATATTTTATTTTTCACTTCAATACCTATTCTTTCTTTTATTTATTTACCACTTTGAAAATGCCCTTTAGAAAAATCTAGTTTTTACTCTCTTTTTTACTCTTATTATAGCGAGGATAATTTACCGAATGACGTATATCTTCGCATGCGCATGAATGATGAAGGCTTTGTTCATATAGAGTTCATTGCTGGATTCAATAAGGTGAAATTCTTATATAGTTATCTTTTTCTTTATTTTTCTATATTCATATAAAATAGGTTGTTTATTTTTCACGTACTCTTTGTATTATTTTCTATGTTGTGTACTTATCAGTGTTGTTTCTTTGTATTTGTATATCTATCAGCTTAAAGCACTGACAAGTAATATCCAGCTTATATTGGATTCTCTACAAGGTTCTGATATGGTTGAAGTCAAGGTATTTCTTTTAGCTATCCACTTTTGACCGTTTCATTGCTGTGTTTCCTTTTGATTTGGTGTAATGATGAAAACATTTTATTATGCTTGAAACTGAAAAGATTTTGAGAGACATTTAGTGTTCCAGCTTTTTTCTTGTAATTTTTATTTAGTTCATATGTGACTAAAGAATGTGTTTTTTTATTTGTATATATAGGGCTATGAAATAAGAAACGGATGTGTCTGGAGAAAATATGTAATGCCTCACAACTGGCGGACTACATTTTATCCGAGCCAAGAATATGTAATGGCTAACAACCATCAACACATGCAGCTTGAGCAAAAACCAGAAGTGGGATCAAGTTCAAGCAATCAAAATGATGATAACAATAATAATAATTTGGTTGTATGATGTCTTCAAATCAAAGCTGAAGGAGTTTGCTTCTGCATATAGAGGATTGTGATACATTTATTTGAAGCTACCATCATTTGGAAGTAAATTAACATCGCATCTTAAACAACCAAAAAACACTGAAAAAGGAGTGTCGGGGAAACTTAAAGTTTGCTATGATAACACTCTGATATGTATTTTTTTCAGGTTTTACATAAATTAGGATTAACAGAAGTAGACATTTTTGGTAATTGGGGATGATTTCATATATTAGTCTGATTTAGTTTTAATTATGGTCTGTTTTGGAATTGATTAACCCGCTTTTTTGTTTGTTTATTCAGTTAATTATATACTTCACTTTTCTAGAGTTATGATTTTACTGTAGTAAATAGTGGAGATTACTTGTTATTTCACCATCATGTAGTGCATTTTCTCCTTCGGAATTATTAATAAACGTTGATCCTAGTTTGAAGCCCGAACTCTAATTTTTTTTTTTCAAAAACAGATACGGTCTTAAGCGTTTTCAACAAATATTCATTTTCCAAATGCAAAAAAAAAAATGTTTATGCGTATGACAGAAGAGAGAGGTAGAGTGATAGAAAAAAATAGGAATGACGAGATGGGAAGCTTCAGAGAGAGTTGGATTATATTATATTTGGATTTTTCCGCAGAATTGTGTTCTAGTTGTAATACATAGTCCTTATGTTTTAGTGGTTTTATATGATTTGATATCTGATATTATCATGATGAAACCTTATTTAATTTAACTGATCAAAATAAAATTGACGTGTATGAAATACTTGTCAACCGTAAGATCTTGCAAAATATTTAGAAAATGCTTTAAGATTTTATTATTTTGTTATTAAATCTTTCTGAATAATCTAGATAACTTTAAAGTTTTAACAATACAGTGTCCAAAATAATATTTTACAGTTTAACAACTTATAGAAATTCGTTTTAAGAATAAATTAATAATTTTCTTTTCCGCTGTACAAAAGGATATATATTAAACAACAATCAAAAGTTTGAAGAAGAGGAAGTCTCATCTTAGTTTTGATCGTTTTCATCTTCTGAGAAATTTGTTGGTTGGTTCCTATGTTTTTCTATTTTGCATTGGACTTTCCTTTATCATAATTTCGCAGATGTTTCGTGATTCTTTCTTTTACCGACTTTTAAGAGTTTTCTTTTCTTTGTTTTGGGATCATATATATGTTTATTTAAGACACTGATCATAGTTTCGTACAAACAAAAACTACTGGAGTAGACGTCTGGACCTTCTGAAACCACGGCAACTAACAGTGTCGATTCCGTCTGTTTCGTCTATAAAGATCATGGAGAAGGAGAAATCAGACTACTCTGAGAAGTTCGAGGGTAATGCGGAAAACAAACCGGCTAGGAACAAGCAAATCATGAAAGCTTTGTCGTGGTCATCACTTACCGAGACAGCGAAATCAGCTCTTTGTTCGAACAAGTCTTCCACTGATTCGTTAGAAAGTATTGGCTGTGACGGATCATCATCATCGGTCTCTTTTTTCTCTCAGGTTTGAATTAATCAACTAGGATTTTGTTTGATTAATATGGTACACTTTTGCTTCTGCATATATTATTGGACTGACTTTGCCTTCGATTGATGATTATGCTGGTAAAGCTTTGCTTGATGATAAATTTGCTAAATAAGTTTGATTACGATGTTAGTTTAGTAGCTAAAATTTTTGGATTATCTAGTAAGGAATTAAAAGGTTACGAAGTTGACCTAGTAGATAAAAGTACTTGATTAGGAAGTTGACAAAGTAGCTATAACTCTTGGATTACAAAGTTGAGAGGATTTGATTTGTGTAACCTTTGATATAGAATAGATACAATGATTGTAAGTTTATGTCTGATATTCTTAAAACCGGAAATCTGTATTAATGTTATGATTTAGTAATGTAGCTTCTATTAGAGATTAGTCTCTAATAGCTTCTCTGTTTTTTTATTTCAGCGAAGTAGCATTCTTGCTGAAACAGAACGAATGCACCAAGAATTCTTTACCCACGGCACGGTTGTTCAACCCTCAGGAGAAAGTTCATATGGTAATCCTTTACCATACACTTCTCCTAGGGGTCATAAGCAAGGAAACGAGTTTGCATCACGGGCCCATGTCAGTACCCAAAACCAACATCAACAGAATTCAAACGAGAACCAACATGTTACCCATCAAAGTCAGGGAGGCAGACAGAATCAAGAACATGTGAAACAGAACTGGAATCCTCAAGGAAAATTTAATGGGCAAGGAGGATTCCCACCTCCACCAAGAGGAGGTACACCAGCATTTGTAAGGGCATCACCACCATCAATCTATGCTCAGCATATTCCAGTTCAGCATTATTTTTATCCTATAGCATTTACTGGTAAGTTAACTCAAACTGAAAATATCAACTTTGTATTTTACTTTTATGTGTTTTTTTCCTAACGCATATGTTTTACTTCTTAGACTTGCCACCACCAATGATGTATCATCCACATCGTATGCCCTTCATCGACCCTCTTGCTGTATTGTTTCCATCTCAAAATCCGGACCGCATGCCCTTTATCGAGCCTCCTCCTGTCTTGGTCCCATCTCAGAAAGCTCCCCTCAAAACCAAAATACTGAATCAAGTTCAAGAAGCTCCCCTCAAAATCAAGATACTGAATCAAGATAAAAAAGCTCCCCTTAAAACCAAGATACTGAATCAAGTTCAATATTATTTGAGGTAATACTTTCCTTTTCACTTCAATACATATTATTTGTGTTGTTTACCACTTTGAAAATGTCCTTTAATTTTTGTTTTTGATCTTGTTATAGCGAGGATAATTTACCAAACGATGTATACCTTCGCAAGCGCATGAATGATGAGGGCTTTGTTCATATAGAGTTTATCTCTAGTTTCAATAAGGTAAAAAATTTATATAATTATGTTTTTGTTTCGTGTTTCATTGATATTTTCACATGCACTTACTTTGTTTTATTTTCTCTGCTTGTACTTATATGTGTTGTTTCTTTGTATTTGCATTTTTATCAGCTTAAAGCACTAACAAGTAATGCCCAGCTGATATTAGATTCCCTACGAGATTCAGATATCATTGAAGTGCAGGTATTTCTTATAATTATCTAATCTTGACTGTTTCAGTGTTGTATTTGGTGCACTGATGAAAACATTTTATTATGCTTGTGTTGAAACTGAAGAGATATTCTGTGTACACCAGCTTTTTTTCTTCTAATTTTATTTTGTTTGTATTTGACTACATAATCAATTCCGTATTTGTTTATAGGGCTATGAAATAAGAAACCGGCATGTCTGGAGAAAATACGTTATGCCTCAAGATTGGCGGGTTACTTTTTATCCGAGCCCAGAATATGCAATGGCTAACAACCATCAAAACATGCAGCTCGAGCAGAACTAGAAGAAGTGCGATCAAGTTCAAGCAATCAAAAGCCGATAATAATAATAAGAAATCAGTTGGTTGTATACCGTCTTCAAATCTAAGTTGGAGGAGTTTTTGCTTTTGCATAGAGAGGATTGTTGGATTTATGTGAAGCTGCCATCATTTTGCATATGATGTCAATTAACATTTTGTCCTTAAACGAAAACAAATATAACAAACTGAGAAAAGCTATTAAAAAGGTTAAAAGAGTAGTGTAGATTAAAATTTTGAGTTTTATGACTTAGTTTGCAGAATTTTATTTTTGATTTCAATTTTCTTTTATTGTTTTGATTAACATGTCATTTAAAGTGAGCAGTAGACTCTCTTTTTCTGTTATTTTGGGATGATGTAATATACTCATCGGATATAGTTTTAACTATGGTCTGTTCCAAACTAATCAATTTAGTTTATTCAGTCAAATCTTCACTTTTCTAGAGTTATGATCCAGTAACCACTATTTCTCCTCCAGAATTGTTAATGAATAGTTGTGATACCCAATTTCATGATCCTCGAAAAAGTAAAAGCTTGAAATGCAACTATCTTTGTTTTGGGAATGGTGATTTTGGATTTTTTTAACATCGGTTCATCTATACTCAAATTTGAGGTGGTGTAGAAAACTAAACCGGAATATATAACAACCAATATAATAAAATCTATATGGTATTCTTTTGAGACCTTAGCTAATGAATCCGTTGTTTGATTTTCAGAAAGAGGATGATAAACAACTGAGAAGTCTACAAATCTACTCTTCTTTCTTGATAGTTCATTATTCAAAATCTTGGCCACGCTTCTAGGTTTTGTATCATCGATATCAGGTTCTTGCAATCAGTACCAAAGTGTTATCAGTACCAAAGTGTTGGCAAATAAGTTGCTTCTAACAAACAAGAGTTGGTTTCCATTACCACTATATTATATATATGATAATTATATAAATTTTATTAAAAGTTATACATTTACATGTGATATGGAGATGACTAATATTTAATTGTTTTTGTTTCACTTGACCATATTTAACTCGAAATATGGCCAAACCCAGATTATGATAGGTGCTTACTGCTTAATGACAAAGCTATTGTTTGGGAGTAAAACATAATAAAATCATAGGATAAGACTACAATTTAAAATAAATTGATTATCATTATCTCATTGTTTTTTTTGTTGTGTGCGCGTGAAAAACAAACAAAGAACTTAACCACTTTGGTCCTTATATGTGTATGCAAGTGGTTCCAGTGCATTAATCTTGTCTGCTTGGTCCTATTTGCTGATCAATCATGTTAATTGGATGATAATCAATCTTGTAAATTTTAAAATGATATCTTGTTGACAAAAGTTCGACGTCATAAAAACTATAGATTATCACCATTCGCATTGTGGATTAAGTGAGAAGTCATTACAAGATTTTCTTATTTCCACAACAGTTACATCTTTGTCTCTTCTGCTGGACCAATTCTATTGAGAGAGATTGAAAGAGAAGAAGCTATCTCTCTCAAAACCAAAGAAAAAGCCTTTCTAGGTTGTCATCAGCAAAGCATAAGATCAACTATAGTCTTTTTCAATTTCCTCGTCAACATCATCCTCATTATCTCATTCCCTTTCACAGCCAAGACCATGACTCAAGTCACTATGGAAGAAGTATGGAAAGATATCAACCTTGCTTCGCTTCACCAACATCGCCACCTAAACATTGATCATGAGCCAGTATTGAGTAACCAAAACCCTAATAAATCCATCTTCCAAGATTTCCTCAACAAGCCTTTGAATCAGGAACCACCACCTACGCCTTCCTCCACTCACCACGGCTCTCTTTTTTCTCCTCCTGCAACTGTTATCAGCTTGAACACTCACTCCATTGATACCCACTTTGATGAATCTGCGATGTTTGGTTGCTTTGGGAAGAAAAGAGGCCAAGATTCTGATGAAAGCAGAGGAGACAGACGGCATAAGCGTATGACCAAGAACAGAGAATCTGCTGCTCGTTCTAGAGCCAGAAAACAGGAACGTGTCTCTCCATACAGTTCCTCCCTTTATTAAATTCATGTGAATCCAAAAAAAAGAAATAAAAATGAAAACTCTAGTGTTGACTATACAATTCTCCTCTGTATTAAAAAAGGTATATGGGTGTTTATTTTTCTTATATTTCAGGCATATATAAACGAGCTGGAGCTTGAAATTGTTCACTTGCAGAAGGAAAATGCAAGACTCAAGAGACAAGAAGAGCAGGTACAAAACCTTTAGAAGTCTAGTTCCTTCTTAAGAAAGCTTTGCAATACTATTTGTAGTAGTTTCCTTCTTTTGTTACTATATTAAGGACATGGTAAGTGTAAGGTTTCTGCTGCTTAAAGTTGATTTATACCTAGTTTTTTTTCTGTCTGATTTTTGGAAGATGCAGTTGAAAATGGCCGAAGCAACTCAACACCAAACAAAGAAAATACTTCAACGGTCTTGGACATCTCCTTTTTGAGAAATCAACAAGTGATCATGGTGCAGAGAAGCAGGAAAAGATCTGTACATTTTACCTAAGGTAAACTTGGTGATGTAGCATTTTAGGGAAGTGTAGAAAAGTATCAAGAGAATGAAAAAATAAAACCTTTTGAATATTGTACTGTAACATATGCTCCAGTGCAAAACACAGTAGCATTTGAGGTTCTGTTTTTACTTTCCACTCTTTAACCCATTACTGCACTGTAATACTTGTTCATTATTATATGTATACTTCATTTGCAACCAAAAATAGAGAGACAAAGAAACACATAATAGCAAATATGGTGGCATCTAATGTTTACTGAAAGTTTGAAACACTGTAACAACAAGTTTGGTTCATGCTATTTTCGTCAAATGTGCATTGCTTATAAATGTTTTCGTCAACTACATAATTACATCTACTATGTAAAAGAAAAGTACAAGGAGCGTTCTGAAAGTATCCATGAAGACTCTAATTTACATTAAATATTCAAGGAAAATCATCCAAGATAAATGTTCTGTTCCGTGTTAGAAAAGTTTCACTCTTTTTTTTTTGATAAAAAAATGTTTCACTCTTCCATGAACTGAGGTGATGGTGGAGTCATATTTTTCTTCTTCTTCTCTGCTTCAAATATTAGAACCAAATATTCAAAAATTGGCATGTTAATCTATCTATCTATAAGCCGTTCAAAAAAAAAAATCTATCTATCTATAAATGTATTTATTTACCGTACGAAGCTCCATGAATCTCAACTTCTCTCAGTTCTTGGACAAGAGCACAACAACAACACATCAGATGTGATAAAAAGTCGTCAATGGACCCTCCCTGCCAAATCAAGACATCCCTATTTTGTGATTGAAACGCTTGACATAATAAGGGATCGAAGATTTAAATGGATGTACCTTTATATTCAGCGTCTTCCGAAGCTTCTTTCTTATGCTACAAGTATAGCAGCAGCATGAGAGCATCAAAGAATACACCATTAGCTCACTACAAGCTTCACTTGAAGCTGAAACAAAAGCTTTTGAATCAAATTCATGGAGACTCAGATCACAAATGAGTCTGCCCTCATATAAGATTTCTTACTGATTTGTTTGTTAGTAGCCACAGTGGATATCTTTGCTAATGTACCACACGGGAAAAATAATGTCTTCAAGCCTGCGAGTTTAATACATTACCTTAAATTATTCACATATTTGATTTTAAAAGAAAAGAATTAATCTTGAAAGTGAGAACAGAGGAAGGTGGCTTACATAGAGTAGGCTCTGAACAACAATCCAACAAGTCAGTGTGCCATTCTTCCTGGTGTTGTGATGATTCTAACCCTCTAGTACTACTTTTCTTTGGATAAGCCGTATCATATGACTCATCTTTCTCAGTTTCATCATCAACATCTTCAACAGTTTCAGTAACAGCAATCAAACGCTGTATGACTTGGCACTGGTCCGTATCATAACGCGCACGGGAACGTTGCAACTCAACTTGCAACTTCCCATTCTCGGTTTTAAGAGCTTCGCAGAAACCCATCTCCGGGTAAGACCGAGAGAGCGTCCTCTTCAGAACCGACGCAGCAGCTTCTCTAGTGGATTCTTGTTTCAAAATAACATCTTGCACCTTTCTATCTTCTTCGTCAAGTGTGTACTCACGCTGATCACTGTCAATAACTTCAAGCCTCTCCTATCAACACAAAACTCCAAATTCAGTTTTCCGACAATAATGTCAACAACATCAAGAACAAGAATGTTACAAAAAAGATTTTAGGGGCTATAGACGACTGTTGGGGTTATAGACAGATTTAATAAATTGTTTTAATAAAATGATTTTGGAGGTTATAGATGATTTAATGAATATAATTTAATAAAGATTTGAAGGTTATAGACACTGACTTACCCGAACCCGAACGTTGTCGACCAAAGTGATAAGCGGAATGATCTTGAGATAACGATCGATCTCGTCCTGAGCCTTACGAAACTGGTAAACAATGTTCCATCCCATTGCTAACAAGTAGAGATAACTCTTGTCTTGGCAGCTGTTGACAAGAAGGTAAGATCTTCTAAGAGCGTCCTCAAGCCCTTCGAGAGGCTCCTGAACCTCGGGACGCGTCTTCTTCATCTCGGAGATTTTAAGCTGCTCGAGCAAGTTACCAATGAGCTTAAGATGCTGAGCGAACTGGCGGCAGTTCTTCTTGTGCATGCGGGCTGTGTTCGCGGCGGTGACTATCATTCCGATGAGTTTCAAGGCGTCTACTCCTGTAAGCTGCGCCACCGAAGCTATTTCCCCTAGCTGATCCCATGAGTGAGCCATTTTGGAATCTTTCTGTCCTTGCCGCTTGAAGATAAGAAGAAGGAGAAATGAAGAAGCTCGTTTGAGTGTGTTTCGGTGATAGTTTGGTAATGGATTATCTTGTCTCATGTCTTTACTTGCCACGTAGGAACTGAAGTCCCATTTCACTAGTTTCTGGATTACGAATCTAGGCTATGTGTCACTGTAGATAATTACAAATCTACCACGTATAGTTTTAACCTCCCAGACACCGTGAAAGTTGAAGCGGTGTATATAGCGAAACCAAAATAAATAGACATTTTTACCAAAAAAAATAAATAAATAAATAGGCATTGGACATGCGGGTCGGGATTGTTTTTATTTGGGTTTTAAGAATTTCAAACTTCAAAATTTTAGTCTTATTTTGCATTGGATTCGAACAATAATAATTCGGGTGGATTTTGTAATTTTGTTTAAGATTTTGTTGTGGGTTCAAACTCTTTTTGGAATCAATTAATTTCAAATATTTAAAGATAATATAAAAATTAAATCTGAAATTGAGTATTTTAGTTGGTTATTTGAATTTAAAATTCATTTGAAATAATTCTAATTTTTGGATTCACCTTTTTGGGTGTTTTTTTTGGATTTTCAAGTATCAATCGGGTTTCTGTTGGTTTTCGATAAAAATACCCTTTTTACAATATTCGTTTATATTCGTCTGCATGTCGCAGCAACATGTAGTTAAAATGTTATTTGTTTTGTTGTCGCATGCGATTGCAACCTATGATTTGTGACCAAAATATTTTAATTTATAGTCACTAAGTTTTCAACACGGGATAGCAGAAATGAATAATAATATGCAATTTGTGACCTATGATTGAACACGCAATAAGTTTTACGAAAGCAAAACGTACGACAAACTACAACCTGCGACATGCAACTGGTCATAGGTCGGAGTCGCAAATCGCTGCCACTTATAAACGAATGCGGCCTAACAGGTCGAATTGGTTATGGTTTCTGATTGAATACAATTTCAAGTTGTATGTCCTACAAGTATGGGCCTACTGGACTTTTAGGGCCTGTTGGACATTTTGGGCCTGCTTTGAGTCTTAGTACTTATTCTTGTTGCCAAACACCTCTTACTCGTCTTGGTCTATAAATAACGGATCTTTGATGGAATAACAGAAAAAAAAAATTCTGGATCGGAGAGCTGCGAAGCCTGGGAATCGCTCGTTCTTCTTCTCCAATCTTCGAGTTCTTTATACCAAAACTAGATTAGGTTTCTCCAATTTTATATAAGCCCTAACACTTGCGATTCTCTCGCAATCAATCTCTCAGTCTAGTGTTTCGCGAGTTCGCCTCTGAGTTTGGTCTGTGATCGTGTGAGAGAGGATGTCACGGTGTTACCCGTTCCCTCCACCCGGCTTTGTACCGAACCAAGTTCGGGATGAGTCTCTGATCGAACCGATCAAAAAGGTTTGTTGAGCAATTAGAAAGTCCATGCCTTTTATGTTCTCAGTTAACAAGCTTGCTTCTTTGTCCCCACCTTATGTGAAAAATCGAAATACTTGATTGGCTTTTAAAAAAAATAATGAAAAAATGATTAATTGGACTCTTTGAATCGGTTCCTTTAAGATAACAATCCAAAGTATATAACTTTGAAACAAAACCAATGTAGAGGTATCTATTTGTGGCATTAGAGTATGTTATTGCCCCAGCAACAATTATGCATTGTTTGTGCTTATTTGCCTCTTGGAACGGTTTGGAGTTTTAATGGATAACCAAGTTATGGACACTAACTGTTGTTGTTCCGTTGGTTTGAGAATCCAGGGGACAAAGGAGGAAGTTAAGAGAGAAAAGAAAGGTAGAAAACACAACAAGGTTCAAAAGAGGAAAGAGAGGGATAACGAGGCTGGCCGAAGCAGTAAACACCGTCATCATAAGAGACAGCGCAAAGATGAAAGCGCCAATGCTAGTAAGCAGGTTGACTCCCTGGAGAAGAGCTGCCTTACGATAGAACTTGACCATCAAGCGTCTTCCCAGACTTCTTGTGATAGCACTCTTCGTAGCAATGAGAATGAGGGACCGAGTCATATTAAGAGTCAGCCCCTCAACGGTAGGCATAACGACTCTGGTGAGTTTGTTTGTTTACTTGTTGCTGGGTCTGTTTTGCTTCAGATGATGACGCTCTTTCTTCGAATTGTTGCTATGGGTTTTGAAGAAACTAGCATGCGGGTCTTGTTACATGGCAAAGGGCAGAAATATCCTGAGGTGATGTTGACCAACAAGGGTCAAAAACAGTGTTCGGCCTCTAGTCATCAAGAAAGTATTGGACCTTAAAATCTCTGCAGCAAATGCCCTTCTTCCACGGCCATACGATTCTTGAAACTCGTCGAGAACTGGGCTCCTGATCGGTTTGAGACCAAGCTCGCAGACTCTGAAGATCAAGAAGGGTGGTTGTTGATGAAATTTGGCGCCAAAAGACATGATCAAGTTAGCGTTAAGACAAGCAGCAAGGGAAGTAGTTAGATGGTGTGGCCAACTGCTCAGTTTCTTCCCGAAGCCGAACTACACGCATTGCCATTCACTGTACCCTTCTGATTTCCCCAAAGCTTTGTTTCCCTATGTATTTTAGATTAGCATTTTGAACTCGGAGGTATATGTGTGATTATTTGTAGATGCACTATAAATATATATAGTAAGTAATATCAAAATTGAGTTTACATCTCAGAGATTTGAGTTTCCACAGTTTTATTTTGGTATAAAATCTACACTATACAGTGATCTTTCTAATATGATCGCTGTCTTATTTTCTTCTTTAACTTATGGTTTTGTTGGTTTTACCAAAAAGTCTATTTTTCTAACTATATCATGTTGCTTTTAACCTCCACCCACACACATAATATCATTTCACAGCATCTATCTATTGCAACGGTTGAAGAACACACTCTTTCCTGAAATTTCCAATTTTTTTAGTCCAGAAAAATTTAAATCTAGTTATATAAGGGGAATTTGCACCCAATAACCAAACAAAAGCTCAAAATTAATTAACTAACCAATTTCACTCTCTCTCTCTCCTCTTTTTCTCTTCCTATCTCTCTACAAAATTAATTTCTCTTTTCTTTTTGGTTATTTCACAGATAACTTTTATAAATATAATTTTCCGTTGTAATATAACCCGATTTTACTGTATATTTCCAGGTGATTGAGAAAAATAGACAGTGTAAATAATATTGTAAAATGAATGATAAAATATTTAGGAGAAACAAATTATCATTTTCCAAAGGAAAAAATTAACAGAAGGGGGAAAGGAAAATAAATAAATAAAAGCAAAAGAATCGGGAAGTTTGATTGGATGGAGGAGATAGTTCGAACGCTTCAATTGCATAAATTGCCGGCCATCACTTTTGCTACTTCCCTCTCTCTCTCTCTCTCTCGATACGATCCATCATCTCTCTTCTCTGATCACACACTTGTTCTCATTCTCTCACATTTGCAATTTCGATCAGGGTTTCGTATACTACAGATATCCTAGGGGTTTTTCTTGCACCACTGGAGATGCCGGATTGAAAGTAGGAGGGAGCATTTATTCTTGTTGTGTTACCTCAGAGGTAGAGAGAGAGATCTGAGGTTTTTTTGATATATATTAACTGAGGGGGGGAAAATGAGCGCATCACGGTTCATAAAGTGCGTAACAGTAGGTGACGGGGCAGTGGGTAAAACCTGTTTGCTCATTTCCTACACCAGCAACACTTTCCCTACGGTATCCTATCAAATACTTTGTTCTTCTCCAATAATGTCTTTCTTTACTCTCTTTCTGAATAATATGATTGATTATATTCTTCATTTTTTGAGTCAGGATTATGTACCGACTGTTTTCGACAACTTTAGCGCTAATGTGGTTGTTAACGGAGCCACTGTCAACCTTGGCTTGTGGGATACCGCTGGTACTCTCTCTCTCTCTTTCAAGCTTGGTCTTTCTTAGCAGCAGCACGCTATCTCTTTCTGAACTTGGTTTTGTTTGTGGAACAGGGCAGGAAGATTATAACAGGTTAAGACCCTTGAGTTACCGCGGTGCTGATGTTTTCATCTTAGCCTTCTCTCTCATTAGTAAGGCTAGCTATGAAAATGTCTCCAAGAAGGTGCGTGCTTTCCTACTTCTTTTGCTTACAACACAAGTTTTTTTTATTAAAGTTTCTTGCTTTTTTGATTTTGCTGTTTTGTTATTCTTGTGTTTGCTAGTGGATCCCAGAGCTGGAGCACTATGCCCCTGGTGTCCCTATTGTTCTTGTTGGTACCAAACTAGGTTTGTTCCCTTTTTTCTTTTTTTACATATATGTCTGCTTACTCTTTTTTTTTTCCTCATTGCGCTAGCTTCTCTGTATATTTGTGGTTTTAAGGAAAAATTAAAAAAATGCTGCGATACTCTTGTGTTTAGAAGCTCCTCTCTGATCATGTCATTCGTTTTTAATGGATTTTGGGTTGTGCTATGTGTCCAATGGTTTTTCGTATCTCTCACTTTCTCCGTATAAGCAACCATCCAATGTCTAAATATAGCAATTATGAACCTTTAGGAAAGGTTTATTACATGATCTCTTGTCAAAACTAGATGGTGTAACAGATTCTGTTTCTTGCTAATAATACCTATGCTCACTTTCGGATTCCTGCTGCTTTACCTGTGTTCTCATCAAATGTGGCAGATCTTCGGGATGACAAACAGTTCTTCATCGACCACCCTGGTGCTGTACCTATTACCAACGCTCAGGTTAACATTATTTATTTAAAACTCAATTCAGTTTTACTACGCTTGGTACTTTTAAATGAAACCCTCTTAACCATTCCCCACTTTGGGCGTTGAAGGGAGAGGAACTGAAGAAGCTCATTGGTGCTCCTGCGTACATCGAGTGCAGTTCAAAATCACAGGAGGTAAGACAAAAAGAAACTTCCCTTGTGATGAATACTACATTGAATAAGAGTTTGCTCTTTTATTTGATAGCTTCCTGAAGCTTGAGACTGTTATTTGTATATTAATGAAATGCAGAATGTGAAGGGGGTGTTTGATGCAGCGATCAGAGTGGTACTTCAACCTCCAAACAAGAAGAAAAAGAAGGGCAAAGCACAAAAGGCCTGCTCCATTTTGTAATTTTTCCACACTCATATCTCTCTTTCTATTGTCTCTGCCACTCTATAGTGATGGCTTAAGAAGAAGAAAACACATTGGGGCTTAAAGATGGTTCAGAGTTGGTTTGTGATAAGCTTTTTTAATCCTTAGCAAAAACTCGGTTATTTCTGTTTTACTGATAAATAGTTTCCTGCTTTAGCTGAGGGCTAATATTGCACTGCTTCTTCTCTTTTTCTTTATCTCTATTCTTCCTTCCTATCGTCGTTTAAGAATAAAAGTTGAAACCTAAAAAGTTGCCGTTTCAGACAAGAACTTGTCTTCACCTTGTATGGTGTTACTGTTCTTAATTGTGTCATTTGTCAAGATACATAATACTACTTCAGGTGTTTTCTTCCTTAAGCTGTCAAAAACAGGTTAAATAAACGTAGCGTAGTCGTACCATAGGCATAAACTCAGAGTTGCACCTTTAGTATATCCATCTGTCTTTGAATATGTATATAATTAGTTAGTTAGAGCCTTAGCGCCAAAGTCGCAGGTTCGAAACCTGTATGAGCAGTTTTAAATAATGTACTTAAATTAAGCTGTCATATATAGTGTGTAAAAAAGAAATTACCTTTCTACAAGAAAAATTGTAACATTCTCAGGGTTTCAGATTTAGTACAAACTTAGTTATTAACACACAGTTATACTATTTCAGGCGTTTTTTTCCTTAAGCTGACAAAAATAGTGTGGAAAAGCATTCACATTTCTGTACAAATAATACCAGTCAAGGTCACAGATAATTAAAGCTATTATATAGACTAATGGTTCAACTGGCCTATTAGCTCAGTTGGTTAGAGCGTCGTGCTAATAACGCGAAAGTCACAGGTTCGAAACCTGTATAGGCCATCTTTCCAAAAGTTTTATTATTATTTTAACCTATTTTAAAAACAGCATGCAGTCTCCGAGCTTTTCTCAGAAACGGCAGATCCGTAAACATCCAGAAAGGAAACTTAGTGTTGCTTTAGGACCAGGCCCTCATTAAAACCAAAAAGCAGTGGAATTTTTAATATCAATTTTTAAGTATGTAATTTTATTTATAAAATTTTATATTTGTTGAATTTTGTTTTGATGAAATTTTACTAATCATATATTAATCACCTATTTTGTTTATTTATATAAAAATGCAACATCATATTAATAGTTTAATTTTAAACATTAGTTTATATGAATTATTATTACAACTTTTATTATTTTTTTCAAAAATAATTATTCTCAAAATTTTTGTATGTGAATAAATTAAATTATTTAATATTATATTTTAAAATATTTTTTATTTATATATTATATTTCAGTTTGGTGTTTTTATTTTTACTACAAAAATCAAACATAAAATGTTACAACCAATAAATTATTATTTATTTTGTTTTATAAAAAGTTAATATGATAATTCAAAAAGAATTGGAATGTACTATTTAATTTTAAAATTAATTACTGAAATATATATATATATATATATATATATATATATATATATAATTTGTCTAGATTAAATATGATAAACAATTAAAAATAATAGCATAATGGAAATATATGTGGTTTTTCTTAGGAATGTAATTGTTTAGAATTAGATGTATATTTTTATCTTTTCTGTTAGAAAAATATTATATATGAGTAAATTTAAGATATTTAGTTAAATTTTTAGTTAATGGTCTAGCATAGACTTTTTATGGTATATAAAAAATAGGATCCTAAATTAATAGATCAGATTTTAGATTTATTAATTCAACCCGAACCAGGACTACGATTTTAATTACAAGTTGATTCGAATAAAATTATCCAAATCAAAAGATTTTTAATTAGCTTTGTTCAATCCATCACCCGACACGTTCTACTAGACCATAACCAATTTCTCTGAGCATCAATTGTTGTTTTCAATCATCGACTAACATCACGAGAAGGTGAGATTAACCTCGTTGGATTGGCAGGTTTTGTCTGAATCTTTTGTTGCAAACAGAAGTGCCCGCCTGATAGCTACTAGTGTGGTGTTTGATAACAGATATCAGTTTTATGTTGCTAGGAGTCATCTTAGAGCATCTCCAATGTATAACTTTATTTGTTCTTCTAAAATGGAGTAAAAGTGAAAATAGAGTAAAATTGCTCCAACCTTACTCTATTTTCCACTCTATAATGGAGTGATGAACAAACAAAAAATAGATTACTCCATTCATTATGGAGAAGATATAGAGTTGGGTTAAAGCATTTTTTACTCCATATTCACTTTTATTCCATTTTAGAGAAAAAAATAGAGTAGGAATGGAGATTGCCGTTAGACCGGTGTTCTCATATGTTTGGTGTTCTCATATGTTTGCGAGTGATCGCAGCATAGCCTAGACTGTTGTTTTGTTAGGTCCCGTTGGGATTTGTATTTTTAGCTATAACCTATCGTGGTAATCTTCGTACTTTGGTTAATGGATATCTTTTAGATGATAAATTTTTTTTTTGACAAGTCCTAAATTCTCGCAACGTGGTGACTTTATTTTGGATTTAAACCAGGGTCCCACCATAAGTCTGGATAGTCTCGGTGACGAGGATTTTGCTGGAAAGCGTTATTGCTGTAAGCTTTCTTACCATAACTGGTATTTTCATACTCAAAACTATAATATGCAATTTTTTTTTTTTGAAAAATAAAATAAGAGTTTTCTTTCAAACTGTATTCTTTTTAGCTTTGTGTACAAAACTGTTTCTTTTTAAGTTTTGTGTACAATGTTTTTCAGTTGAACTAATAATAATTGGTAAAAACTTCTTTAAAGCTTCGATTCTAATTTGATGGGAAGTTCGATAATGGTTTGAAATTGGATTTTGATTTTTTTTTAAATTCAACGGTTATATAATTTAGGTATTTAAAATATATGTTTTCTAAATTAGTTTTTATTGATAATATAAGTTAAAAGAATGACCGAGAGAACAAGACTCTAGAGTCTAGACATATTGCATTTGGTTTGAAATTGTTTCTCTTTTAGCTTTTCCTTGACAAACTTCAAATGCTAGACCCTATTATACATTACTGATCACTAACTAACTATAATTCTCTTCCTACCAAAAAAAAAACTAACTATAGTTCTCTATGGGAAATTCTAATTTACTACAAATACTTTGATTTTTTTTTTAACTTTTGCAGTTCTATATTCTTTTAAGTCATAATGATGCGATCAAATTTTCTTCTAGAACGTAGCAACGAAAAGCATCCCATACTTTATGAACAAGAAACTATTGGATATGTTCATATAAGGTGTGGGAGCACATGATACCAATCTTTTCCTTGGTAGAGAGCATATCTGTATTCAACATACTTGATATGTTTTTGACTTCCTAACATTTTTTATTCTTGAAACTATTTTCCAATTTGACCCCAAAAAAACAATTTTCCAAAATCAATACATAGAAACTAAATAAGTTTGAATGATCTTTGAACGGTGAGGTGCATCTAACGTACGTCTAAACTTTTTTCCAAAACCTCAATCTTTGGTTTCGCAACGATAGCGGCCCACTGGTCCTACAGTCTACGGCGATCTTGTCGGTGCTCGTAGCAGTTTTCCCTCTCTCGATTTTCGATCAACATAATAAAACAAACAATACCGGTATTTTTGGATGGTCTTCTCCTTCTCTCTCAGTGAATGGGGTGAGTTTTTCTGCCGTATAGTACCTGTAGGATGGCTCTGTATTTTGGTGGCTCATCGGTGTAAGGTCTACTCTCTCTATTAAATGACAACATGGAGACGCCATAAGTTGCTTGTTAGTCATCAGGGGGCGGATGCTTGTATCGACGGTTGAGAAGACTATTGGTGACTTTCATGCGGGGTGACGATTCCCCATGTTTTGTTTCTCTTCGGCCTGGTTTCTTCTCCTCACCGCCATGAGGGAGGCGAAGTCACATCTTCTCAGACTGATGCAGAGGCGGATCTGTTGCAGATGATGGCGATTAGGGTTTCAGAGTCATGTCTCAATTTAGGAACTGGCATTTGTGGCCGCAAGGAAGACTCTGTGGATAGTGTTATCTTTGAGGGTGACTGGTGATAGAGTTGCACCCGATTTGAATACCTTGGTCGTGATGTCTCGGAAATTTGACTTGGTGTTCATAGTGCCGGCTCACGGTATATATGGGTATTTGGGCAAAAAAACTTTTTACATGGATCTATGGACAACTTAATTTTTTTAAAAATTGTAACCCCTTTTTAACATTATTTTTGTTAAAAATTGCTCGGGCCCTGGAGCACACACCCCCTTGTCCCATGCCCTAAACCGGCCATGGGTGTTCATCGGAAAGAACATCTTGCTCCTCGGTCTTTCTTTTCCATGGCCTTATGTATGTTGTTGTGATGTCTTACGATTTAGATTTAGCATTCTCTTTTTGTAATTTAGTAATTGCTGTTTTTCCGGTGTACCCATTGGTCCCTCTGTAATGATATTCATTTTTGGGTTAAAATTCTAATGAAGATAAATATTTATTTTCTAAATTGATTCATTAATTAGTAACTAATCGCTCAAATATTAATAAAAATAATATGGATTGACACTCTATATGGAGAAAGCACATTTTAGTATTATACAGTGTAGATGACATACCACCTTAACACAAAAGGTTGAATGAACAATTAGTTAATTATTTCAATTAAAAATTATTTGTGTGTGAAAAGAATACGATTTTGTCAAACAATGACGATTCGTGGGATGCAAATGTTCCAGAACATGGCATCCTCGTACATTATCATAACGACGAGAAGAAACCTGTCTGACGTATTTGCTTACCAGTTTTTTTTTTTGAATCTACTGGTAACTAAGGAAAATACTCTTCTCGCATGTCGTGTTCTACATGAACATTAAATCTTACGGACTTGGGCCACTGTTTTACTGTAATACATGATTTTTTTTTAGTTTTTATTAGCTTTGGGTATTCAGATTTTCGGATAAAGTTTAGATCGGTTTATTGGATTTAGGTTTTTTGGAATTTGAACATTTGAATCCAACTAGGCATAAGTTTCTCGATTCAGGTCTGGATCAGTTCTTTTTGCCACAAACCGGTTAGAATCTCGTATGTAACAAATCTGGATTGGTTTATTTAAGATCCAAAAATATCCAAAGTATCCAAATCCCAACAAAATTTAGATAATAATCATCACATTATCTAAAATAATTTAAAATAACTAAAAGTAAACTAGTAATTAAAATTAAACATTTTTAACTCAAAATTTGACACTGAAAATCATCTTACTTAAAATATTATAAAATAATAATGAAAAGCGTAAACAAAAATATATTACTACTAATTTAAAAATTAAAATACAGAAAATAAAATAGATAGAGTCATAATTTTAGATATTTATGTTTTAAAACAGATAAAAATCAGTTTTTATCAGATCGGATCTATCCAGATTGGATTTATTCGATTCGATTCTTTTCGAGATTGGTTTTTTTGGAGTAGAAAATTTTTAGACCCAAATAGATTTTGTATATTTTAAATTTGATTTTGGGTCAGGTATTTAATTCAGATTTTTGAGTCTAGGTGAAATGCCCAAATCTAGTTTTTACGTAGAAGATTTCACTAAACGCGTTGATCCTAATTCCTACATGGTATCAGCCGACACATATTTTTAAAATGAAAAGATATCAGTGGATATTATTAGCATTCTGATTATCGCCAATACGCCATATTAAGCAACTAATCATACAACATTTAGACTTTATCATTTACAACCCCATTAATCTCTGGATTTTGCACTATTAATTACGATTAAAAAAAAAACTTAATGCATTGGTTAAACTCCATCACCGAGACAACTCGCTACCAGCACTGATCAGTTTCCCAATTCCCTCCTACGTAACTGCCGAGTCCAGAAACACCGACACTCAACGGCCGGCTCCGACGAAGGATCCTCCGATCGTAAACGGCGCGTTTCTCGGGATCAGAAAGCGTGCAGTACGCGGCGTGGATCTTCACAAACTCGTCCGCCGACCGACCGTTTCCCGCCACGTCGGGATGGCAGATCCTCGCCAGCCGCCGGTAAGCCGATTTGATCTCTTGGCTCGTCGAGCCGACGGGGATTTCGAGAATCTCGTAGAGAGACGCTGCCGCCGACAACCGCTGCGGGATCGGCCGCAGTCTTGGGGAATCGTCAGCGCATGTGTAGCGGGAAGAGGCGGTGGTGGTGGCAGAAAGTGGCGGCGAGATCCGGGAAGTTCGAGACGGTGGTGAGAGCGAGGGAGGAGAAGAGGAGAGAAATGGAGGAGCGAAGAAGGTTGGGGAAGAAGAGAGCATTGTGAAACGACGGCGTTTGCTGTTTTTTTTTTAGTTCCGATGTTATGGGATGCAGTGTGATTGTGTGAGGAAGTTTAGAGAAGAGAGTTTTAATTTATAGGCGACGAGGTGATTACTACTATTAGTTAATTAACTTAATTTAATTAATTGCTAATTTAGCCGTTTGTGAATGCGATTAAAGATTCTTGTCGAGTTAAGTTAAGTTTGAGTTGGGTCAGGTGGGGTCGTTTCGGATCACGGAAGCTGAGTCAGACGAATACCTTATCTAGTTGGAAATTTTGTCGGAGAATGCTATAAGAATTAAGAACGCAAACTTTGAGCAACTTCTTTTTGTTTGTAAAATTGGCTAATTAAGTAGAAAATCAGGCCATCTTATGTTCACGTTAAATTTTTGCTAATTTTTAATACAGAATTTTAATTTGATTAAAAAAAATTTTATAAATTAATTAAATGTTGTTTAATATTAAGAGAGATTTAGTTGTATAATATTTATTTTATGTAACCTAATAAACATTATTATAATTGTTTTTTTTGTAATTTATCTTACTAATAATTTGATTCATATTATAATCAGCTTAAATTCTTTGTTTATAATTAATTTTAAGCATTTATCTTCAGATAATATATATTTTGAACATGTTCATAATTATTTTTGTTATTATACTTATTGCAAAATGTAGTAATTTTAAATATATAATATTATATATATATATTTATTTATTTATTTATTTATGTAATGACGATTATGAAATTATTATGTTACTTATATATCATAAATTAGTGCATACAAAAATAACTGATGTTCCTAACATATAGAAATATGAATACATATTTGTATTCATATATATCATATTAATTATACTTCATATATATACTCTTTTGCTCTATATAATTTAATTATAACATAAAAGAAGATTTTTAAGTGATTAAAATGTATGTAAATTTTATTCAGTTAGCTATCTAGTATTCTACAGCTATATTTTGATGCAAAAAAAAAAAATCTATAACTTTATTTTTGTATACATTTTCTATAAAATAATTTTTAATTGTTTGAAAAGATTAACCCAAAAAAAACGGATATGAATATAAATAGAGATTGACCCAACGGATTTTGTTAATTATCCATTTCTAAATTAAAATTCATCATCTAATAACTTTTTTAATCGGGAACAACAAATAAACTTTAGCATAATCTTTTTTTTTTTTGTTTCTGTCGGAATCGCAGACCACACAAGTTATATGTTGTTCCAGTCATAGACACTTTTTAACATACTTTCAAAGCGCATGATATTTTTAACGAAATATAAGTTACGAAATCAAAATGTTAATATATATGTATTTTAGTGTATTTTAATATTTATATATATTATTATATTATTTTTTACTATTAAATATGAAATTGTATAAGATACTATTTAATTTAGTTTTAATTATTTCAAATTGTTTTGTTATGAATTCTTAATAAAATCTCTGTACTTTATTTGATTAATTTTATGATATATTTGATAGAGTTTTTAATTATTAAATTTAGTTTATATCAATTTATTGCATTTTATTTATATTCAGTATTTAATTTAATATGAAAGTTTTTTTAAAAATTTAGTTGAATGTAATTTTTTTTTTACGAAAATATAAATAAAATAATATATTAATTTAATTGATTTGATTTTAATTGAAATTATTTTTTAGTATCAAAACCTATAAGAAATGGATTGTAATAATCTGAACCCCCTTTCTTCCACTCCTCCATTCAAAACCTAAGTTGGGTTGTAAAAGATTTCTACATTTATCAAAACATATTTTGTTACAATTTCTATACAAAAATTATATTATTAATTTTTAAGCATAAAAAATGTATTGATGTCAAATTTTCATTTATTGAAAAAAACATTAAAACATGAGGATTAACATAGACGAAAAATGATGGTCAATTATGTTCACGTTAAATTGGAACAGTCTGTTGATCTACTATTTTCTCTAATAAATATTTTATGGACCAAAACTAAGCTTCAACTTCAGACTGTAAAAGAGATAAACATCTTGATAAACATTTTAAAATCAAACATAATATGCCATTAACATTATATATAAGATATTTATCCTGATTAAAAAGCTTAAACCCTAAAAAATAATACCATTAATCATACATAACCCATCTAGTATCTTTTCATCGTCATGCCATGACTCATCAATTTTAAGTATTTAAATTGATTACATTTAAACTTAAAGTCTTAAGTATCTAATTTTATCTGAACTTTGAAAATTTAAAATTATTTAAAATTTATATGTTAAATCATGTATTAAAATTTTCATTTCAGTCTTGATATATACATTAGTAGATATTAGTGACACATTTCGTAAATAACTTGGTAGAAAGTTTATTTCCATATGATGTTTATGTTTACCTGAACTTTAAAAAAAAATTATTTTTGAAATTATATTTTTGACTAATACCAAAATTATTAAAATGCTTAAAATCTGCAATTAAAAAGCATTTAGTCAACTACTATAATCCACCACAGTCCTGCAAAAGAGACATCAAATTTAGGATAAACAAAATCTTAACATGTATGGTCGAAGAATAAAAGTAAAAAAAAAAAGAAGTGAAAGTGGTTGTATATAAATCCAAAAGGGACTATTGGAGGGACTAGATCTTTAACCAAGTACGGTGATATAGTCATCAGTAATGATCAGAAATAAATTATGATGAAGCAAGAACTGAAAAAGTTTAGACAAGTCGAGAAATAGATCAAATAACCCAGATCATCTCCAACCATACTCAAATTACATTCCAAGAAGAAATTTAGAATAAAAATTTTCTAATCCTTTTCCATTGTGTGCGTCATAATGAAGTACAAAATAGGTTTACTTCATAGTGTAATGTATTTTCCTTCAAAAAATAAATAGAACTTTACCCATCAGCATGTCCCATCCATTTTCTCGAAACTTTTGCAATCACCGTTTTGTTGAATCTACAGTAGCATGGTATTTGAAATATTTTGGTTCTTGATTTGCAAAGACATTGACAGATTCTCAGTTACTCCTATAATAAAAATATCAACTGCATGGGGAACACACATGTGTAAAAATACTTAGAGCAAATTCAAGGATTTCAATGACTGAAATGGATGAGATTAAGATATGATGGAGGGAAGACTTCAGGAAATAGTAAGATTAAATCTTACATATGGATTAAATGGATAAGATTAGGATATGATGGAGGGATGACTTCAGAAAAGAGAAACCAACCCAAAACCCCTAATGGGTGGTGAATGATGAGAAACCTACAAAAATTGATATTTGTGATTTGTTTTAAAATTTTAAGAAATTAACATATTTTATTTGGATATATGTTTTTTTTTCTTGTATCATTATGAATAAAAAATTGAGATAAAAGTGGGGCAAACACCAAATGGAATTGATATTTGATCAGTTTTACCAAAGGTCCAAAACAAACTCGGGTTTTCGTTTATTCTCTCTCTCTCTCTCTCTCTCTCTCTCTCTCTCTCTCTCTCTCTCTCTCTCTCTCTCTCTCTCTCTCTCTCTCTCTCTCTCTCTCTCTCTCTCTCTCTCTCTCTCTCTCTCAATAGTCCCCACTTCAGCCTAATTATGATCATTCTAATTTGTAAACACTAGATAAAGCATTCAAACATGGGTTGGCCTTTGCGTGTGCCATCTCTCTCAGAGACTAATACCTAATAAGTAAAAAGTGTTATTTTCACATTCTAATAAAACAAGCCAAGTACAACGAATTTGTCTGCTTCTAGGCTAAATGCAATGCATTGATTGCCAAAAAAGAAAAGCTAAATACAATGCATTTTTCTGTTCATAATATCGAATTTATTCTGTCTGCTTCCGAGCTAATCTTCATTTCCAGATCATGTCAAAAGATGAGAACGTGTAACACTCTTGGCCCCAATATATTTCACACGTTTATTTATATGAAGATTTTTTGGCCACTGATTATAAAATTTAGGAAAATGTGACAACAACATATGAAGACATGATTTTGATTGTCTTTCCTCTCCAACACCACAACTCCTTGACTTAACACTTGTAATTCTTAAAAAGTCTACGAAGCTTATGAAGACCGAATGACTGATTGCCCCATCATTGTCAATATCTGCTTCTTCAAAGTCAATATGCATGCAAAAGAAAAACCTTTTTAACACGTGTATGTGCTTGGTTTCACTACTTTCAGTATTAGGCAAATTTACTCTTTATAACTACCTTAAATGCTCATGCCGAGCAACGAGTTTCATTTCCAATTACTTTTAGGGATCAAAACCGGCTATGTTTTTTTCTGGGATATAACATTCTTCAGCGGCTATGTTTTCCTTTTTTGGCTCTTGTAAAATTCTGTATGCTTTGATAATATATTTCAGATGATCAATACCGGCTCTGCCTATATATAGCTTCATGGTTGGTCAAGCCTTGGTGGTAGACTCCTTGGTCAGAGCTTAAAACCAAATTTGTGATTATGCATTCTCATTTGAATCGGAGTACATAAAGAATGGTTTCAAATGCACGTTCGTTCGAGCGTGTGTTTATGCATTTATGCACAAGCTCTAAACGGCCTGTACATGCTGTTGAGAAGCTGACTCAAAACCAAGCTGGTTTGTGGTTAACCGGGTTATTAGTGAAAAGGTTAACCGATGGAAAGATAGAGACTCTATATCAGAAGGAGGGTTTGAGTGGATATATAATAACTCAAACGAGTCTCGAGTCTTGTATCGTTATAACGTCTTTCTCGTTGAGCTGGGCTATTACGCTTGTTAAGCTCAAGAGATTGTAACACCAGTGATCATAGTGAATTGCCAGGATCTTCTGGCACCAGACGTAGGTCGTAGCTCATTCCGAGCTCCCGAACTGGTTAAATCGTGTGTGTCTCTTGTATTCTTCTTCTTTACCTTTCTGTTACAAACGAGAGACTGTGAGAGATTGAGAGTACGATCGGAGACGATAACCAAGATTGAATCGATTCGCAGAGTTGAGAGTTCAACAATTGGTATCAGAGCATGCAGGTCGACATGGCGAAGACGCGAATCGAAGTCGAGCGGTTCGACGGATCTGGAGATTTCATGTTGTGGAAGATAAGGATGCTTGCGCACCTTGGTTACCTGGGATTGAAGGAGATCTTGAAAGATGACAAACTTTTGAAGGATCCTCCCAAGATCGAGAAGAAAGATGACGATGATCAAGCGATCAATGAATCGCCCAAGGAGAGCTCTGTGATTCAAGATCCAGAGAAGATAGTGAAGTCCGAGAAGGCTATGAACCTGATCGTGCTGAATGTTGGCGATCATGTGCTAAGAAAGATTAGTCACTGCACCACTGCAGCGGCGATGTGGACGTTGCTCGAGAAGCTATATATGTCAAAGTCTCTCCCGAGTAGGATCTTCTTGCAGTTGAAGTTCTACAATTTCAAGATGGTGGATTCTGTTTCAATCGATGCAAATATTGACGAATTCTTGAAGCTTGTATCTGATCTGAGCAGTGTTGGAGTCAATGTTACAGATGAGGTGCAGGCAATCTTATTGCTATGCTCTCTTCCATCTCGATACAATCAGCTCAAAGAGACTCTGAAGTACGCAAAAGATACTATCACACTAGATGCAGTGATTGCAGCAGCTCGTGATAAGGAGAGAGAACTCAAAGACGGCGGTTGGAATGGTAAAGAGACGGGTGAAGGATTGGTCATGAAGGATCACCATCAGGGGAGAGGAAGAACTGAATGGAGAGGAGACTCTAAGAAGAGTGGTCGGAGCAGGTCGAACTCGAAGTCACGAATGGTGTGTTGGTACTGCAAGAAAGAAGGACACATGAGGAAGGACTGTTATTCTCGCAAGAAGAAGTTTGACAGAGAAGACCAAGGTGAAGCTGCTGTCATAGTGGAGAAGTTGCAGTATTCAGACGCTTTGGCTGTGTCTGACTTGAATCCAAGAGATAACTGGGTTATTGATTCTGGATGTACTTATCATATGACGTCCAGGAGGGATTGGTTTGATACTTTCAATGAGCTTGATGGAAACCAAATCCTACTAGGAGATAATCACACCGTGGAGGCTAAAGGAATAGGTTCTGTAAGAGTTAACACTCATGGCGGTTCGGTAACGGTGATGCATAACGTCCGTTATGTACCAAACTTGAGGAGAAACCTGATCTCTACTGGAACTCTGGATAAGTTGGGCTTCAAGCACAGTGGTGGAGATGGAAAGGTGACGTTTCACAAAAATGGTAGACTGGGCATGAGAGGTACTTTGAAACAGGGTCTATATATCTTGGATGGAGAGACGGTTGTTGAGGAGGCACACCAAACGCAGACAAGCAACCAGGGTTCTAGCTTGTGGCACAACCGGCTTGGTCACATCAGTGAGAAGAACCTCAAGATTCTGGTCAGTAAGGGTATTCTGGATCAGAAAGAAGTTGGTGCTCAGGTCTTCTGTGAAAGCTGTGTGATGGGAAAGGCTAAGAAGGTGAGTTTCTCAGTCAGAAAGCATGACACAGAGAAGGTCCTCGGCTATGTCCATGCTGACTTATGGGGTTCACCTAATGTACACCCATCGATCTCAAAGTGCCAGTATTTCTTGTCGATCATTGACGACTGCTCACATAAAGTGTGGCTATATTTCTTGAAGACCAAAGATGAAGCGTTTGGGAAGTTTTGTGAATGGAAGGTTCTAGTTGAGAATCAGTCTGGACAGAAAGTGAAGTGTCTCAGAACTGATAACGGGCTTGAGTTTTGTAACACCCAGTTCGACTCATTATGCAACAAGAATGGGATTGTAAGGCATAGGACGTGTACGTATACGCCGCAGCAGAATGGCGTTGCTGAGCGGATGAATCGCACTGTGATGGAGAAAGTCAGATGTATGCTTAGTCAGTCTGGTCTGGGTGAAAGGTTCTGGGCAGAAGCGGCTGCTAATGCATCTTACCTGATTAATAGGACTCCATCATCAGCTATCGACAACAACATACCAGAAGAGATCTGGCTAAACAAGAAACCGGGATATAAACATTTGAGGACTTTTGGGTCTGTTGTGTATGTTCACACAGATCAAGGGAAGTTGAAACCGAGAGCATTGAAGGGTGTTTTCGTCGGTTACCCTCCAGGGGTCAAGGGCTACAAGGTTTGGTTGATCGATCAGAAGCAGTGTGTGATCAGTAGGAATGTGCAGTTTCAGGAGCAGATGATGTTCAAGGAGATTGGTAAGCAGACTTCTCAGGAGATGGGTCAGTCAGGAGTAAAGGCGAGCACTCAGGTTGAGCTGGTTATTGATAAAGGAAAAGGAAAGTTAGTAGCTGAAGAGAAAGCCGTTGCTGATGATGATGAGGCTTCTACCAGCAGTGAAGCAGGTGGAGCCAGAGAGGAGGAGGAGCCTGTCTCTGTACAAGAGGAGGAAGGAACTGAGAGGGAGGAGGAACACAATAATCTAGCTAATTATCAGCTAGCTAGAGACAGAAAGAGACGAGTAATTGTGCCTCCAATTCGATATAAAGAAGCTCCCCCACCAGATCATTTGACGGAAGACTCTGAAGTGGCTTTTGCACTAGCTGTATTTGAAGAAATGGAAGTAGAGGAACCAAAAGACTACTACGAAGCAATGAGGAGTGCAGATAAGGAGAAGTGGAATGATGCAGCGGTTGATGAGATGACTTCGTTGGAAAAGAACGAGACATGGGATATTGTGGACAGACCTAAAGACAGGAAAGTGATTGGTTGCCGTTGGTTGTTCAAGATAAAGCCTGGAGTCCCAGGTGGAGAGCCAAAGAGATATAAAGGCAGAGTTGTTGCGAAGGGTTATTCACAGCGAGAAGGAATAGACTATCAGGAAGTGTTCTCACCAGTGGTGAGACATGTGTCTATTCGAATCATGCTGTCATTAGTGGTTCATGAGAATCTCGAGCTGGAGCAGATGGACGTAAAGACAGCTTTCCTCCATGGGAAGTTGGATGAAGAAATCTTCATGGAGCAGCCTGATGGTTTCGAAGAAGGTGGAGATGATAAAGTTTGCCTTTTGAGGAAATCACTATACGGCTTAAAGCAGTCTCCACGACAATGGAACAAGCGGTTTGACACGTTCATGAGAGAACAGAACTTCAAGAGAAGTGTCCAAGACCAGTGTGTTTATGTAAAGGAGGTTGCAGAGAAGAGGTTCGTGTATCTCCTGCTATACGTAGACGATATGTTGCTTGCGGCCAAGGATATGAGTGAGATCACTAAGCTGAAGAAGCTACTGGGTTCTGAGTTTGAAATGAAGGATTTAGGAAGTGCAAGAAGAATCTTAGGGATGGATATCTTCAGAAATAGAGAGGAAGGCACACTTAAGTTGTCTCAGTCAGATTATTTGCATAAGGTGTTGAAGAAGTTCAACATGAGTGATTGTAGAAGCTCTAACACTCCCGTTGGCGCTCATTTCAAGCTCGCTGCTATAGAAGATGAGTCTGAGATGGTGAATCCCGAAGTAGTACCATACTCAAGTGCAGTTGGTAGTGTTATGTATGCAATGGTGGGAAGCAGACCTGATCTTGCGTATGGAGTTGGTTTGGTCAGCAGGTATATGAGTAGACCGGGTGAGATACACTGGGAAGCTGTGAAATGTCTTTTGCGATACATCAAGGGTGCGTCAAAGACGTGCATCACGTATAAGAAGAACAAGGAGTTTGATGTAGAGGGATTCAGTGATTCTGACTATGCTGCGGATCGAGACCGAAGCAGGTCGATAACAGGGTATGTGTTTCGGGTTGGAGGCAATACTGTGAGTTGGAGATCATGTTTGCAGCCGATAGTAGCTCTGTCAACTACTGAAGCGGAGTATATTGCTTTGACTGAAGCTGTGAAAGAAGGTATATGGATTAGAGGGATGCTGGAGGAATTGGGTTATGAGCAGAGGAAGTTTGCGGTGTGGTGTGACTCTCAAAGCGCGATATGCTTATCTAAGAATAAGGTGTATCATGAGAGGACCAAACATTTTGCGTCAAAATACCATTTCATCAGAGATTGGGTTGAGTCTGGTGAAGTTGAAGTATTGAAGATACCAAGCTCGAGAAACCCTGCGGACATGCTGACTAAGGTGATTCCAGTGATCAAGTTCAACGAGGCCTTGAGGCTGTTGAACGTCACATAAGCTTGAAAGACTTCTGTGTTTGCCAGTGTAAGGATTCGCAGTGCAGTTGCTATGATGTGATCTTGGTTGTTGATTCAAGGTGGAGTTTGTTGAGAAGCTGACTCAAAACCAAGCTGGTTTGTGGTTAACCGGGTTATTAGTGAAAAGGTTAACCGATGGAAAGATAGAGACTCTATATCAGAAGGAGGGTTTGAGTGGATATATAATAACTCAAACGAGTCTCGAATCTTGTATCGTTATAACGTCTTTCTCGTTGAGCTGGGCTATTACGCTTGTTAAGCTCAAGAGATTGTAACACCAGTGATCATAGTGAATTGCCAGGATCTTCTGGCACCAGACGTAGGTCGTAGCTCATTCCGAGCTCCCGAACTGGTTAAATCGTGTGTGTCTCTTGTATTCTTCTTCTTTACCTTTCTGTTACAAACGAGAGACTGTGAGAGATTGAGAGTACGATCGGAGACGATAACCAAGATTGAATCGATTCGCAGAGTTGGGAGTTCAACACATGCCATAAACTAGTAGACAAGCTTATATTTTAACACTCTGCTTGAAAATAAGGTTATACACAGAAGATATACTCATCATTACATTGTCCTAATTGGTTATATATATCTTTGTTACTAGCAGGCTGAGTGAAACATTCGCCACAAACCCATAAAAAATTTTTCAGAAGCTACAGACATAGATCCCAAAAAAACATTTAGACTTCGAAATTTGTAAAAAAAAAAATGTTGTTGAAATCTTTAATAAATCGTCATATACCCCTAAATTTCATGGCCGATTACTGGTTATAGAACTTATGAAAATATGTTACAACAGCACATCAAATAATTTTCTTGATTCTTGATATAACCAGGATGATACTTGCAGTTCTTAAAAGTCTACAAAACTCATGGAGACTGATTTTGCCATCATTATATAAAATTGACGAAATTGATTAAAGTACCACATTCTTAATATCATTTTAGGGTAAATTTGAAATTCTTCCATTAATTTGCAGTAAATCAAAGCTCATCTCTAGCTTTCTACTTCCATTAGCACTATCTACATGTAAATTTAATAAATAAATAAAAACCCAAAGTAAGAAATATTTGTTAGTATTTAAAAGTACTTAGATACGTTGTTTTTTAGCATTTCGGATATGCGATAGGAACCGATCAAACGGATTTTTTTGGGTCGGCTACTCGAGACATTTTCGAGTGTAAGAAGAAATATAGTACATAAAATGTAACTAAACATTAACCAAAAGTTGTGATAAAATAACTAACATACAGTCATACATTTATTTACAAACCTAATGAATAATGTTACCTTCCATCTTTAGATTAAAAAAAGAAAACACAGTTTCTAAAGTATTTTCAAATGTTAGAACCAAGGGTGCCATGTTGGATCCATCATACATAAGTTGCGAGGCGATAAGGCTGCCTCTACCAGCTCGTTCACTCCCCTTTGCACTGACTGTGGCGGCTCTACAATGTTCTCATCCTACAAAACAAAAATCAATAAGAATTTTTCATCTTATATAATCAATGATGATAAATGATGGTTGATCAGGTATGTACCTCTTCGGAAAAGTACTGTGGGGCTATTCCTCTGATCCGGCCAATGACATCGTTCACGTTGGAGTTAACTTTCTCCTTCAACTCGGCCGAGTTCAATGTAGCAATCCCTCCAGCGGGAGGAATCGGCATACCAAGAGGTCGTCTTCCAAACCACGACAGCAATTCATCACGGAAGAACATAGCCAGTTGATACCGAAGATGATCGTTTTGCTGAAATTTAATAAAAACAAGAATTAGAGTTTAAAAGATCAATCAATGGCTTGTTGCTGCATCCATTAGCCCTTTGTATATATATTTGGTTACCTTGGAGGAGATAACTGCTTGAGCTGCTGAACACATGGATGACATGAGAAGACCTTCGACTCCAAACTGAGAGAAGAACGCTTGCATGTTCCTTGTGAGGCGGAAAGGCACAGGTTCATTAAACTCGATCATCCCGTTGGCGTCGTAGGCAGGGTGAAAATCTATCTGGAACATCTTCCCGGTGTTTTTTGCAAACAAGACTTTGTTAGGGGACCTTCCACCAATTTGCAGCATGAAGGACATGAAACTAGAGACAGCTAGCTGGACTGCAAACTGCTTCTTGAAAGCCCACATGTGGCTTCCGCTCATCAATGTCTTGTACATGTACTGAGAGAATATACTGTCATTGACCAAGGTTTTTGTGATGTCACTGTAAGCCTGCAAACGTAGATCTCCTATTGCCTCTGCTGAGACTTGCCCTGATATAGCTTGATTGAGTTGCTCCTTGAAGTGGCTAATTGGAAGATCTGCCTCTCGGTCATTCCGTGCACAGTGGTTCTCATACACCTCAAGGAATGTGTTGTACATGAGATCGTCCTCAACCATTCGGACCTGAAACCAAACATGTCGTTTAAAAACCATGCTGAGAGAGAGAGAGACGAGGTAGAGATTTTGAGGGAATCTTGTGCAGTGAACCACACGCATCAATATTCATCAAATCTGATTTATGGTATTAAAAATCACCTGAGACCAGACAGGAATGATGATTGGAGTGTGAATTCCAATGTGTCGTCTTCTTGATTCCTTATGCTTATCAAACATTTGGTTCATCACACGGAAAAGCTGTAAAATGCGTTCATCACTTCGGGCGTTAGGCGTCAATGATGTCTGGACAATAAAATGCTTTTGAGAGCCATCTGAGCCAATAAGAGTCAACCGCCTGAAGCTGCTTCCATGCCTTCGAACAATAGGCACATCTGCTCCAACCCTATCTAGCTTTACTGTATGATCAGGTGCTACTTCCTGGATAGTTGAGCGCATGATTAGTTTCACAAGTAAAATGCAAGCGAAAAGAAGTGTAGCCTGATTACTTCAATATTAAAGACTTAATTCTACCTGATCAGAAAAGTACTGCCCTGGTATCTCCACGTCAACAACATTGAAGTCACGCAATACCCTGCTTTCATCCTCCAATCTCAACACAGCTGGAAACCTGTCTTCAACATTACTCTGAAGAATGTTTTTCCAATTTTTCAGTCGGTTTGTAAGCTCAGCAAGTGTGGCCGGGAATGTACTTGTACTTTCTGGATCAAGATGATTCTCAAACTCCTGCTTGTACTCTTTCACAAATTCGACATGCTTGGTCACAGCATCTGCCGAGAAACAAGCTCTGCAGACACCCGACAGTTCTTTTTTGAGCGGTTGGGGAACCTCAGCAGTGGTTGCAGTTGGATACTTGTAACAACGATGCAACAAAGCATTCACAACAGCCAGTAATCTTTCTTCTGGTAATGTAACAAATCTCGAACCTATTTCCGTGAGAAGAACCTGAAAACGAAGATTACTTGTTTAGACTCATCCAAACGAAAGAGGCAGGACACAAAATCAGTTATCTATTATGTACAAAGAGAAAACATATCACCTCGAGTTCACTGGCTAAGTTGTTATGTTTACTCCTAAGAGCTTCCATGATATCCTTGGCAGCGTCAAAAGCACCTGCAGCAGAGATTGCTAGGGATGCACCATTCTGTCTCGCTGTGTTTTCACTATTAGTAGAGTTGCTTTGGTGCATAGATTGATCATTCCCGGGATGAGCATTATTTTCTGCTGTGGAGCGTTCACTTTCTTGGCCATGTGGGTTACCACTGTTATGGGTTCCACCGGCTCCACTAATTTGAGCACCTTGATGAGTTTCCGATGGTAAATTGCCTCCACCATGACCCGCTACACCAGAAGCGTTTTGCTGCATTCTTTGAGCTAAAACCATTCTCCCAAGTTCAGACTTATTTACCGCATCACGTCGCTCGAGTAAGTATGTGCGCAACCAGTAATAGAGAGCCTGAAACAGAAAATCCCCAGATGAAATAATCAAAATGCACGATTTAGTAATAAAACGCTAAAAGATAAATTACCTGTGGGAAGACTGTAGCAATTTTCAATAAGACTAGTTTGCAATGGGGTGCTTCAGTTCTTTGTAGGGAAAGCAACAGTTGTGGGATCCAAGAAAGCCACACCCAGTGAGGAACTTGTTCTAAGTGTTTATCAAACACCCTGCCAACAGGCTCATTCGCTGTATCGAAGCTAAGAAGATAAAGAACACGAGCTATATGACTTCTGGAATTGGAAACTCCAAATTTTATACCCTGAAGAAAGCAATTCACAGCATATTCAAGCCAGATTTCATCCTGTGTTTCTTGGTAGGCCTACAAAACAAAGTATCATATAAGTACAAGGCATACAAAACATCAAAGAATGTTAAGAGCAAATAAGTAAACACAACACAATCATAAGAAAATACCATGTCACAATAATTTCCCCAGCTTATCCATCCTTTGGGTAAATTCTTGAACAGGGTGATCGCATTAGAATATGCGATATTAGCACCTTCAGTGTCATTTAATTTTAGATGAAAATCCCCCTTCAGACGAACGATCTCTGCTTTGATTTTATCTGGAAAATACTCCAAATTTGTGCTATTGATCAGATTAAGACCACTAGCAAGCTCTCCCTTCATTTCCAGATAGGCTTTTGCCTGCTCTCTAATTTTAACAAAGGCTTCCTGCACTCACACACCCAATCAGGAAGATATTTTCATTAATAACCGTCTTTGAAGCTCAAACAAGAAAAAAGCAGGTATTTCATCTACTAATTCAACTCTGCCCAAAATTCTGGAAAGATTAAAGACTTTGGAGAAACGTACCTGAACTTCCATTGTCGAGTGTCCATACATTTTTTCAAGTATCTGCACACAAACATCATAAAGACCTTGTTTCCGAGCTATCCTGGCAAGCTTATTGACGTTCCATGCTTTGTCACGGAACCCAAGGTGATGAAGTGGAGAGTTTGAAGCAACAAAGTCCTTAAACGCCTCAATTACAACATTATACATTTCATTCCTCCACTGCAGCATATCATACCAGACAGTCATATTGTCCCATTCATTTGGAGTCCTCAGCCTCCAAGTCTCGAGAATATCCTTCAGATCTGCATAACGATTTCCCAGTGCACCAACAGCAGCGTTTCCTGAAACTTTGTTCCCATTTGCGATGTCAACATGAATTCTTGCAGACTCCTGAACCTCAACTAGTTGCTGGAATTGCTGTAGTAATGGCACTCTAGCATGAACAGACATTTCAGGCAACTGCCACCACTGTTCCAAGGCAAGATCAACGCCTTTCCCAACTATGTTCTCAGCATCTCCGACACCATTTGAGTTTCTGTCATGAAGGGCAAAATAAGCTTGAACGAGGCGAAGCTTTGGAGTCTCCTCCACTTGCGCCTTTGGTATCACGTTGTCCTTCAAGTATGCCCAATCTGGTAGTTTCCAGAGACCATCAAGCAGGATTTCATAATTCTCAATGCTTTTTCCAAAGTCTACCAGGGCATCCCATTGACCAAGCTGTGCGGCACAGTGAAGCCACTGCTCCTCCCACAGGCACATTTCAGCTTTAGGGACCGTGTTATTATAAGTGCCTTGGGTTGCCTTAACCATTGCCTGATAAAAGAGGCTCTGAGAATGCTGCCAAAAACCATGCTGAACTAATGAGAGTCCAGCTCTTGTTTCAGCAGTGATGGACCTCTTCTTCCACAACCCAAATCTCATATCTTCTTCGTTTAACAAACGATAAAGCTCAGCAAGAGACTCGGCACATTTTGAATCATTCATGAACAACATCACATGGCTCTCCAGCAGCGCCAATGCGAGATGCCATGCATTGTACGTTTTTCCTATATATTTGATAAGCTCACTAGGCATCCTAGGTTGAGGGTGGCTCAACTGAAGCCCTTCTAGAAGTGCTTGCACAACATTTGGCCGGTGTCCTTGCTGCTTCTTATGGTAATCCTTTGACAGGAGAGATATCATAGGCTTAGCCAAAGCTACCTGTTCTTCCTTGAGAAGGGTTACCCATACAATTGGAAACACCAAAACCCATAGATGATATGCAACATTGGCATCCGTGTGTGCCAGCTCCCTTAAAGGGATTACAACATCAGCCACCTACAGTGGTAATTCAAAAAGGTTTAAAACTTAAGGATATGAATAATGTATTCTTCAGATTATCACAAGCTGATCAGGTGGATAAGATCACCATGGTAATTATATAATTAAGTAAAACATTTTAGACTAAGCAGAACAAAGAAGAAAGCACCATAATAACACAAAGGGAGTTTCAAATGATTCATAATCACCTGAAGTTTGCTTGCCGCGCTCAGAAATTGGGCATGTTTCATAACAATGTTGTCAAACATTGAAGTAACTTCGTCAGGACCCTCTAAGGTAGGCAGAGGTTGGTGTTGTATTCCCGAATTCTCAGAAGGCAAAAGCGGTATCACCCTGGCAGAATTTGGCGCCAGACTAATTGGCTTGTCCTCGACTAATATAGCTAGAAGGAGATCAAGACCCTGTTTGAGCCAAAAAACATCACTTAAAGCTTCCCAATCCTGAATTTGAATAATGTACTGCAACCGTGAGAACAAATTTTTCCCAAGAGACTCGTGATATAACAAGAAGAACTTCCTTCTCATCTCAGGATCCCTTGCCCGTAAACCCAGCATGAAATGTCTTTCAACTTTCAGAGAGACCTCTTGTCGTAGGGCCAGAGGGTACCTAATCAATAATTAGATGAAGATGACATTATCCCTCACATAAAAAACAATGACGTAAGGAAAGAATAGATTATAAAAGCCGTAAACATACTTTGTTGAATCAGCACAAAGTCCATATAGCAGCTGAAGATACTTCTGATCCCACTCTTCCAAAGCATCAGATGAGAAGTGTTGCTTGTCAATATATGAAAGCTTACTGAGAAAAGCAACTACATCCTTTTGGGTAAGGAAAGAACCAGACATTCCAGATGCACTTGTTTTGCTGAAATCATCCTCAACCCACCTTTTTAGCATGTCTAGTATGCAGAGAAGCACACTAGCATCAGTACCCTTTTCAGAAAGCAAGGTGTTCAGTATTTGAGTAACAGATCTTTTGCAATCTGGTATAAGCATGACCGTTTCATCAATAAGTTCCAGGACCGACTTTATATTACATATGACTGATCCAACATCAGCACTTTGACGAGAAGACGTTACTGCAGAATCTGTATCTGCTCGCGGACCCTGGAATGAAAAATAAAAGGCCCAGAGTAAGCCATGATTGAGAATGACTGGGTTCTCCAGTTACTATCCATTAGTCAGACGGAAAATAGAAGTAAATTACACGAGCTAGTAAAACGGATAGAAATGATATCTGAAAAAGCCAACAACTAACATATATACATAAAGCAAATAAATTGGACAAGCAAGGTGAAGAATAAGAGGCACCGGTCTATATTTGAAGTGATCGGTGCAAAGCTAAAAAGATGCATAGGAGATTCAGTTGCCATTTAAAATTTCCATAAAACAGAAAGCAAGCACTAATGATCTCTAAGCACAAAAACAAGATATTAAGAAAGAATAACGTACTTGTCTAGGATGGGAACCCACTGCTGATCCCAGGTCTCGCGCAAGGCGTTGAAGGATACGCACCACCACATATGAATCAACAAAGTTCTTATGTACCTTGGCCAAGGTTTTAATGACAAGAAGTACAAAGCTAATTGAACCAAAAGAGGTATCATCTCCTGAAGCTTGTGGAGCAGTAACAGCACTCACATGTTTGTTTATCAGCTCATTCACTTTCTGGTACAATAGCTTTATGTCAGGAGGTGTACTAGCTGCATCCAGTGGGAATGCGGTGAAGACCATCTTCAACAAAGAGCATAAAGATTTACCAGCATCGAGCATCTTGTGTTTGAAACACGGTTCAAGAATCTGGTGAAGAAACAAACAGTGAGCACCAAGCAAAGAGCATTTCTGTTTTGAATATTAGAATAAAAGCCAGCTGCAGCAAGCGTACCTGCGAAATCTGGTTGATGTTGTTCCTAATGAAAAGATGCGGCTGCTTCTCCAGAACTTTGTTCATGACATCTAATCCCTGAGCAAGTGCTGTTGACGGATCTGACTGGGACGGTGGCATGCTGCTCAGCAATTTTTCTAAATAGTTGAACTTGACGTTAGCACTTGGCCAAACCTCCAAAGCTTCCGAAAGCAGATCTAATGCCTGTTTGTACATTGTGTTGGTTTCCCTGTCCTTCGGCTCAATTACCAATGCTACCTGTTAAAGAAAGCGAAATATTTTCAATATAGAGAAACATAACTACAACTCATGTCCCGATATATAAAATGAATTTACTAGAGCAAAGTTATGCACGTATCCTCTTAGACATGAGGTGACATGGTTGAGAGAATTGGAAAGATGGCCAAAGTAAATATATAGTCAGTGGAAGGAACGAGCATTAAGCCTTACTCTTATGAGAAAATTAATGATCATTTCTTCCATGGCAGCATTTGGCTTGAATTCCTCATCAGGCTGAGTAGCAGATCCAGGAGTTTCTACGTTGGGGATTGATGATGCACCACCAGGTGACATGACACAAATTGATTGGAGACCAGGTTCAATTTTAACTCGTTTACTTGGATCCTCTGATGTTGCAGATCCATCTGTTGAACGCTTAGGATCAGCACCAGATGACATATGCAATTCCTCAGTGGCATGACTGGTTCCATCAGTATCAGTGACCGTTTTCATTTCATTCTGTCTTTGCCTTTCCCAACTGACAACCAATCCAGCAAGTTCAATTGCCAGCCGCCTATTCTCTGCAGTAGTATTATACGGCAAACCTAGACGACTCAAAGAATTCACCATCTGAGGGACAAATTGTGCTCTACAGCTGTAAAAGAGATCTGAGTGCCGAACAACAAGTAGGAAGATGTGGATCAAATTTGGAATTGAATGACCTTCCTCCACCAATATTTTTTTCGTGTATCTTATCCAAATTGGCATGCGTGAATCCCCAAGAGGTAGCCTTTTAGGTAACGCTGGCATTAGAATATCTAGCGCTTGCTTAACAAGCATCTTATTCTCCGGCTGGCATGTCCTAAGGAGCGCAACGAAAACCTACATCAAATTGGCAAATTACATTTGTATCAGTTAAAATTTCGAAAAAGTTGTCATGTAGGTCTTGTCAGTTTACTCGGATTCAGGGAAGAGTATCATAAATTAAAAATACCCATATGCATTTCATAGTATCATGAAATCTAACAAAACATGCATTTTGAAGACATGCATGAATTATTAAGACAAATATGCATTCAGATGTAGCTTAAGCTAAAAAATTGACAGTCTCAGTCATATACGAAGTTATGACATAATCGACGGAGTTTTACCAACGGAAAATAGGCTGGTATCTGAAGTTCACTGAGATTCTTTTATATCATTCTTAAAAAAACAATAATGGCGCAGCAAATATATGCGTTACCTGAAGAATAATTTTCTCGGGAGCCTGGTAAGCATCCAAGAAGTGGCAAACATTAACAAATGCCCACTGTTTACTGGCACTATCTTCCCGTTTGAGATGATTCCATCCAAACTTAATGAGCTCTTTTCTATGATGAACCAAGTCACTCTGAAGATATTTTAGAAGCAAAGTTGCTAATTGCAAAAGTTCGATCCTCAAAGGTTCATCATATTCAGCCGAAACCTACAACAATCAAGGGGAGATTAACAATAAAACAATAATATAATTCAGAACGCGCGGTTAAAACTTAAGAAAAACATCTGCACAGGGCTACCCAAAAAAAACTGTACAGATGCAATAATAACCAGCATGATTATTATACAGCAGCCTTCCCCACAAATGTGAGTTGTTTAGGGAAGAAAATGAATAACCTCTTCGGGTGGATCAAGAAGCCTCTCCACAATGGTTTTGACAATATCAGGGTCAATGACCTCCCATGTTTGGCCGTTTTGGAAAGCATGGGAAAGCATTGGAAGAATAAGCATTTGCATTGCCTGAACTAAATGATCATGGCCGAGTTCTTTGGAATGGAAAAGGTCCAGAAAATGCAGAAGAAGTGCCCTTTTTATGTTGGGCGGATACCCTTCTGCAACCTGATTGAATAGATTCCAGTTATTATACTAGAGCTGAAATGTTTGTGAATTAAATGCAAAAGCTTGAAACTCTCAGATACCTCAATAATGTAGAATTCCTTCAGAAAGGTGTAGTCAATGCGGCTATGAAACAAGAAAATCGAGAGAATGTCGAAGAGAACATTCACTTCAGATTTTTCATGCCGTAGGTAATTCAAGAAGCACTTCACAAGCCATTTGCTCTCTTTCACCTGTGAAATTGAGAATGCAAACGACTTCAACTCTGTGTTTAAAATGGCGCATGGCGCACCAAGGCGAGACGTGCCGAGCCTTGCGCCTCGCGCCATGGCGCAATATGGCGCTCGCCTTGAAGAAAATTTTAGTTACGTCATTTTAGTTACGTCTTGTTTTGTTTTGTATTGGAGAAGAAACTTAGAGAACACTTATGCAATGATTGATATACTAAATTTAAATAAGATGCAAGCTTTATTATACTAGAGAGTTCTAACCTTAAGCAAAAAACCTTGAGATCTAGATCTATGTTTTACGTAACTTCTCTTTTATAAAGCTAGGGTTTGGCGTTTAAGTTTCCCCGGTTAAGTTTTTTTAAAGTCTAAGGTTTAATTTTTTTTTTTTTGAGCAAAAAAGTCTAAGGTTTAATTATTAATTAAGGCTTATATGGTTTAGATACGGTTTACATTAATCTCGCCTTACGCTCGCCTTTGCCATGCTCGCCTTCTCGACAAGGCACCCATGGCGCGCGCCTTAGGGAACCCACCCTCGCCTAGGTGGTACATGGCGACAGAGCCATCGCCTGAGTGCGCCTTGCGCCATGGCGCAAAAGGCGAGCGCCATTTTAAACACAGCTTCAACTATTCAAATATCTTACATAACTCGAAAAGAAGATTATTCAGATCTAAGCAGACAAGATATAATAAACTACCTGAACTAAGTTCAGCTCTTGCTCATTCTGCAAGCGAGATATCCTTGAAGGCGATTTCCAAATGAGAACCAAGGTATCGAAAACACTGCGGTTACTCTGCAGCCAGCTGGGTATCAGTTTCACCATTGTTTTGATGAGGTAGAGACCCTGAAAATACGCATCCGATGCTACATTAGCCTTTGTCTGTGCCGTGTTAGAACTCTCTGATTTAACAGAGACAAGATTCTCATCTCCACATGATTTAGCTGGAAGAGTTGAAGCTTCCATGCTCATTGTAGCATCAGGTTTTGGCAACATTTCAGGAAAGGCATATGAAAGTATCTTCTGTGGAGACTTTGCTAGTTCTTCTCTTAACGGTTGACCCGCATCTGATCGGATTATATACATAAACCTGAGTTTTTCAAAATAGAAATATGCAGCTATCGTTAGCATATTTGTAATAAATGTACTCCAAGCGCACGCTTAACCTATAACAAGATGCAGTGAACTAAGAAATTTATCATAAGATATAGTCCTCACCTTCGGAAATATTTTGGTTCACTTAATCTAGAAAGAAAATAATCAACAGCGAGGCTCGCATATCGATTCAAGAACTTGGTAAGCGGTAGACGGTATGGGCTATTAATCTCACTGTACACTTGCCCAGGAGGAAGAGCTGCTTCTAAGTCAATCGTTAAGGTTACAAGTTCATCTAGAAATTTTGAGGCAGCTTGTGGAAGTAAGTGAAAGAGCTCGATAATAGCTGCCATGGAAACAAAAGAGGTGCGTTCAGGTGAATAATCATACAACCAGAAGTCGCTTGATATATTTTCAAAACATAAATTACCAGCTGCTATTTTTGGCTCTTCTCCAGCTTTCCATGATTTCTGGGACTGCGCAAGTTTATCCGGCTCCAACCATTTCTTCAGGTGCTCTAACAACTTTCCTCCTAATGTCACATTAAACCAATTTGAGAGAAGTTCAAGCAGGCGTGCCAGACCTTGCAGTAACGGCATACTGAGATTCTTTGTGTGCGCCAAATTAACTAGTATCGGCCTGAGGCTACTCTGAAGAAGCTCCTTGGGCATTCGTTGTTGATTAATAACCTACATCAGAAAATAGATTATTTAAAAAGCAAATAATTGTATATGGTAATAACTCGGGTGAGCAAGCTCCTCATACACAAATTCAATGTGCTTTGCAAGAAGCCAAATTAAGATAAAAGACAACTACGAACCTGTCTTAAACCCTCCTTAGCAACCGCCACTATTTCTGGTGCTCTACACGTTAGCGACTTGAAAAACATGGAAATTATCTTGGCACGTAGTTCATTGTGAGCCTGCGTTCGGAAATCAGTCCATGCCATAGTTGTGCACAGAAGCTCAATACAAGCTGTTCGAAGCCTATTCAATGATGTAAGCACTTTAGGATTCATCAACTTCACCGTCCAGACAGTTTCATCAGCCTCAGCTATTTGTAATGCTTCTTGCAGAAAATTAACCAACTCTGGAGTTACTTTAAGAAGGGGAGGCCTCAGTGCCAAGCAAAAATTCAGAGCTGCAACAGTTCCAACCTGTAAGGTAAATTAAAATAAGCTAATAAAGACCAAGAGGAAGACAATGCCGAAAGAGATGCACAAAAGGAAACATAGAAGTGTGCGGCACCTGTTGATCAACTGTCTTTGATCGGAGTGGACGCATTATAAGTGGCTGCAGCAATACTTGGTATAAAGGCTCAAGCAACTCGGTTACCTCACTTCCAGTTCGGCTGGCCAAAAGTGCAAGGCAGTTCTGCACATTTTTCCTCACAGGGATGGATGCGTTAGGATTGAACAGCTCTGTAGCAAGATATTCTACCACATCTTGAAAGCTTTTTCTACGTGCCTCACTGTTTGCTTCGTCAACATTATTAACCACTCGTAGAATCTGCATAAGAACCTGACTCGTCTCTTCCTGCTCTTTGCTAGCATAAACAGGAAGCCTCTTTAGAACATACACCAGACCACGCACAATCTTTACTTGGAAATGACATAATGTTTCGACATTCACTTTCCCCACCAATGCACCTAACCCCATAACGCCTCCCATCTGTGCTTGCCATGTGCTCCCGTAACAGCCATGCAAAAGCCGGGGCAAAAGTTGTTCAAACACTGGTATTCGCACACTTGGATGGGGTGAATATACTGGATTAGTAGAAGGGCTGGAGACAATCATGGAAGCATTGTGACCACCCCTAGCCATCAGCACATCAGCATGTTTGACACGAGCAAGGAACAAAAGTGTTTCAGAAAAGACATTTAACGCATTAAGAGCAGCTTTGGCGTGGAGCCTATTTTCATCTGCAAGCACATCGACCAGGGCGTCTAGAAATATCAAAGGATCTAACTGCTTTAAGTTAGATGATCGATTACCCTTGGTCCTTGAACTCGCCGAAATCACAGAACCCCCAAGTGAACCAGTGCTAGTTGATGCATTTGTGGAGGTATAGTCGATATGCAAGATAATCGCAAAATGGCGGCAAATGTTTACTACAAAGTCATCATCCGAGTCTCTAAGATCCGGATCAGAACTGGCAGCAAGTATGGTGATCAACAGTGTCTTGAAGATTGACTTCTCAGCCATTAACTGGGTCTTTGTTTTTACTCCTAAGTCAGCCTGCGATAGCAAGAAGACATCGTATTTAATAAAAGGGATCCTTCTTCAGCATTGTAAGCAAATGACCAGGAATTATAAGAAAAGAGACAAATTATGACGGATTTAGATTAAAACTAACCTTCACTTCCACTGATTCACTCCTGTGCCAAGATGAATCAACAGAGGAACGCAACAGAGTTGATAATTGCCTGGGCGTTTGGCCCACATCAGTGACACAGCCAGGCAAATTAAGCTGAGACAACAGGCATACACGGAGGAACTTTAGAGCTTGCTTTCTGTAGTAGATGTCTATGCCTTGGTTCCTGTGAATAACCGCTCCTACAGCAAGATTAATGAATTTATCTAACGGCACCAGAAAAGGCGTGGATGGCTCAAATGTAAGAACTACGCGGAGACCATGCTCAGGATTATCTTTGCATTCAAGTGTAAGTGGCTCTTTCAAAAATCTTCGGTTGCGACCACCCAACTTTCCAAGAATCTGTAACGCTTTTCCACCCCAAGGATATGGCACAGGCCTCAAATGGGACCATAATGCTAAGATCACTTCAGACATCACATTCGCCATGCTAGGTTCCAGAAAATCAGGATTCAGACTATCCACCCAGAATTCAAGGGTGCGTAACCCCAAGCTCACAAGCTCATCGCTTCCCCTCAAGCAAAATACAAGAGGCTTCATGAGACGGGGAAGGTATGGCAATAATGAGCTTAAGCGCGCAGGAAGCGTCAAACAAAGCTCTAGCAAAAGATCTTTCATGTCTTCCCCAGCTGGGCCCTCGAGCATTGTTAGCAGAATATTAAGACAAGGTAGCAGCATTGGTATCAAATCTCTCAGAAGCAGCTCATATTTACACCCAGCGAGACCTCTGAACACTGTGCGGAGCAATTGCATATAACCAAGAGGCTTTTCAACCTCGGTAGCATTCTTCATGCAGACTTCCATAATAACAGGTACGTGGTGCTGTAATATTCTTTCAAAATCCAATGGTGCTTTGGTTACAGCCCCAAAGATGCATCTAAACAGATGCAAAACTAGTTTAGTTGCATCTGAATCTGGATTCTTCAAGACATCGAGTTTACTGCTTACTAGTAAATTAATCAAAACATCCGCAAATGACTTGTAGACTTTGGGAGCTTGCAGAAGTGCTGCAAATATCTGAACCAGTTGATTATTGTTAATCATGCACTCAAAAAGCTCCGGCATGCATAAAGAGAACATGTCCATCAGATCTCGAGGTTCCATAATAGCAAGAATCTGGGAGAAAAGACTAAGCATTTCCTTCTCCTCATCCTTTTCTTTGAAGAGAGCTAAGCAGTGGACACCACTCTTTAAAACACCAGAGGCTTTCCACACCTGCGTATAGGCAGAAATTATTAGAAGTTTAGCAGCAATGCACTATTAATGACTAGAGCAAACAATCTCACAAGCAATACCTCATCTTCTCTCATTCCTTTAAAACCCTGAGCGGCAGATGCTTGTGAAGCAAGAGCTTGAGGGTTCAACCCCTAGGAAGCATAAGAAACCTTAAAATTAATATACTTGCATGACAAAAAAACACAACACTGAATACTAGAGACAACTGAACACAAACCTGAGGTCGAGGCAAATGAGCATGTGTTATACTCCATATTATTGTTTTCATTCCTGAAGACAAATCAGGGGAAAAAAACATATTGATCTTCAAGTACAGAATCATAATCAAAGTAAGAAGACAAATTTTTCCAAGTATCAGTACCCATGACCAGTGTCTTGATCAGATTTTTACAATCATTCACTTCTTTTGAATGTTCGACAGGAACCTGCAAATTCAAAACTGCCTGCAACCAGTGTGGACGAGCAATTACCAAAAGCTACTAGATAATCTAAGAGTTGATTAAAACAAAATATACAACCCTATTAATAAGAATGCATAATGTTATGTAATGAGACAAAAAGCGTGGTATGAAATCTAAGAATCTAAGAAATAAACACAAATTACCTGAACAGGAAGTTCAAGTTTAGCCCTCAAAGTGACCCGATCCTTTCCCACCTCACCCTCCTCCAAAAGCTACGTATCACAAAGCAAGAATGAGTTGTAAAGATATCAATGAAATTGTATATTTGAGAAGAGAATTAGCTCAAGAGTAGGATTACCTGAGGAATAGTTCGCTTGAAAGTACTGAATTTCCCAACAAAGGCATCCAGGATACGTCCCTATATACAATGTTGCATGAGTTAATGGGTAGAGAAGCCGACCAATTCTATATTTTGCTCTCAAGTGAATGTTTACCAGTAAAATCCGTGCTTCATCCATTGACTGCTGATCAACACCTTTCTCGAATATTGGTTCTACCTGAACCCAACACAAGTATTAAGTATTAAATGATGCATATAGTTCAAAAGTAGTTTATCAAATTAAACAAGACAAGCACGATGGGGAAAGCACACTTACCAGATTTAGCATCAGCCTGGCACATGTTGTATGGATACTAAGAGAGAGGGTAGAGTCGTGCATGTTTCTTGAAAACAGGTAGATAATCCGGGATAACTGAAACGTTGATTATAGTAAATTCAGAGGAATGTAAAGGAAAGCACACTTACTAAAACTGACAAAATGTTACATTCCTAAAAATTTCCATATACAGAGAGCAATAACTGCGTATTGTAAGGACGTATTCCTCTTATGGTGGAATCCAGAGGATGTCAAGGTCAATGTTAAACACAATTTAAAGCTCTTCGTCGATAATAACCTGAGAAAGAGACAGATCTCCGCGAACGTGGTGAACGATTTCCGCGAGTAGGCTGTAAGCCAAAGGCCTTAAAGACTCAAAACAAGCTCGCCCAGATCCAACTAAAACCCTGACACACAAGAAAAAAAAAATTCAGCTTCACAGATTGTATGGAGAGACAAAAGTGTGCTTATCAAACATTACACCTCCTTGAAAAATATAGAACTTTAAAAATTTCAGAGATGTTTCATAGCCCACATACCTCTCATCTAAAAGAGTGTCGATAAGAGGAAATAGACCTCTCTTGAAATCCGTCCCAAGTACATGCTTTAGTGAGACTAAAAGTTCCTGCATATCATGTAACCAAAATAAAATTAAAATTAACTGAAATCCATTGATGGTGCAATAAGAATTTTTAATAAAAAATGAAGATAAGGAAGAAAAGGTTTTCCACCTTTCTGATAGATGCAGAATCTGAACAGGTCACAAGCAAATTTACAATGCTTTTGCATATGCTTTCTTCATGCGGCCGGATATATTCAGCGCAACTTTTTAACAAATATGTCAAAAAGGAAACCGTCTGCAAATAAAACCCCAAAATGAAAGTCAATCTAACCATGCCAAAGCCCTTTACAAGTAAAATATAATCATATTTCAACATGGCAGAGAGGTTTAATTTCCTTCATGACACAGAGCAACTGTCTCACCTTAACCTGTGCACCCTTCAGCTCTATGAACTGAGGCTTCAAATGCGAAGGGACATTCTCAGGTCCAGGGACGGATATAGCAGCAACCATCAAGGGAAGCAAATGAGGAATATTGGTCTGAACAAGCCGGCTATAGAGCTGGAAAAGGAACATAACAACAAGAGGACTCTCAGTGATTATCTTAAACGACCTTGTACTCGGGTTAAGCTGCCCATTCCCAACAGGTGCAACAGGGGTAAGTGACTGATCCGAAGAAGCAGACGTCTCCACAGGCTTCACCTCCTCCATCTTAACGTTATCAAAGAAATGGCTAACAGTGAACCTAAAAACCTGATAGATCTTGCATACAAAGTCCAAAAACGGCTGAACCTCGTTCTCCAGCGTGGGCCTAAAGTTCCTAAGAAGGTCGAAGATAATGCGAATGCAAATCAACCCGTTCTCCTCGTTATCCGTCGTGAGCACCTGCATCGCGACTTTCAAGAGGTCTTGCACAAAGGGACGGAGGACCTCACTGTGGGGGAGACGGTTAAGAATCTCAACGACTATGTTCCGTAGCTTGTGCTCGGGGTTATCGACGAGCTGAGGCTTGGTGATCTGTAGGAGAATGACTGAGAAGGCAGGGAAGTAGCATTTCAAGAAGTTCAAGTACTCAGCGGTGTGAGCTATCTCTAAGCTGTCCCTCACCTCCACCACCATCTCAAGCCTTGTTTGGATGGCTACACAATTAAAATTCGTTTCCCAAAAGAGAATGAATCAGAAGAGGAACAAAACAATAACAGAATCTTTCGAGAATCTTTTCAGAATCTTTTGAGAATCTAAGAGAGAGGCTTACGTAGGTCAGGATCCACGAGACGGCGGGAGTGCTGCTCGAAATTCTGAATTGGACTCATGGTGAAAGTAGGAGATGACCTAAGGGAAATAATTTACACGGCGGAGGATCTCCGCCGTCTCCGGCGATCTCAAAACGCGCCGGGGAAGAAGTGTTCAGGCTAGGTCAAAAACAATTGGGGTTAGCTAGGGTTTTTACAGAAGGTGCTACTGAACTAGAGACAATTCTGGAGATTTTCTGAGCGCGAGGAGCAACGACTTCGATAGGATGATGAAGATGATGATTCTCTGAGCAGCGTTCACTCTCTCCTCTTCTCTTTTGAGTAATGAGTTTTGTGAACTCAGACACAGTTCATGAGATCGCCTGCTTGTTGTGTTCACCAATTTATTAGTTTTCCATTTCTATTTAATGGGCCCGGAAGCTAAGCCCAGTTTATTTCTAAAGCCCACAATACTTTTTTATTTTTTTGTTTAAGAAAACAAAAAAGATGAAAGGGTTTTGTTATGAGGTTTTTTTTTTTTTGGTCTAAATGTTAAAATTATATTTTTTATTTTAAAATAAATTAATTTTATAATAGAGTTTAAGTTTGCTCCAATAATATTCTATTTTAGAATAAAAAATAGAATGATGAACTTTTCTTTTGTTATGAGGTTTTAGATGAAGTCCTCCTAAATCGAAAGGTTATATATATTGCAAACTTTGAAAATTATAAAAATCCAACGGTTAAAAAACAACCACATAAATTGAAAATCGGTATACAAATTATCCCCAGAGACTTTAACCCAACAAGAATTTTTTATAGAAATAATAATCAAATAAATAATCACAAACACATCAATAAAGACTAGATAAAAACTGAATTAAGAAACAATCCAACTAAAGACTTGACATAAACCACAAAATCAAGGGACCGAAGACAGGGTTGAGCATAGACTTCTCACTTCACCCTCGATCCATCATGTCATTCAGCCGGCAGAGTATGAGTCTCCTCCAAAACAACCATAAGCCTGTTTGAATAGAAGATCCGTAGACATTATTAGCCAAGTTTTCAATGACAAACGGTGATAAGATTTAGCTCTTATAAATCAGAAATAAAAGATGTTTTATTATCAGATTTTGTTAGCATCATTAAGTCATACGAACTTGGGCTATGCATGTCGTATTTTCTAATTAAGCTAATAATATTGGGTAGGATTGTCATCATTTAGTCATGATCTGCTCTCCCTCCATCCTTCGCCAGGTCCCGATTTTTCTTTTCATCTGTCCGTTTTTCGGCCAGAGACGGGCAACAACCTCTTGTTTCTCCTCCAGGAGCAGAGATTCGTGGTTTGACAGCGTGGTCCATGTAGTTGTTGCGCAGACTGTGAAACCATCGGATTCTTGGGTTACTAAGGTGAAATCGGCCTTCCAACGTTTGGTTAGAGTGGCTTCACCGTTTGCCTCTCTCGATGGAATCCCGTCTATCAAAGCTTTAGACACAATAACTCTCGTTTCTTCTACAGTTTGGAAAAATCATTTGGTGCCCTTTTTCATGGTTGACCTCTATCTCCAGCAAAAATCTTCGCTGGTCTAAATCATATATGGGGGAAGAATGGAAACATTTCAGTTAAGCAACATTCTCAGCCGTCGTGTTTGATTTTTATTCCTTGCACAGTTACTCGTCAAATGACGTGGGTTTATAGCATTCAGCCGATTGTTCTTTCGCAGCTATGATTTGGCATCCTTCAATTAAATTATCTGAGATGAAGCTTGTTCATGCTCCGGTATGGGTATTCTTCAAAAAAATCCATTTGAATTGTGGTATATTCTCAGTTTTAGCACTATGGCTTCGGCGATGGGATTTCGGTGCACTCCGAGTAACCCGGCTTGAAGTCATATACGATTGGAGTAGCAATCTAGGATTTTTCTGAAAGAGCTGTAAAGAAAGTAACCGAGAAGAACTGAGGTGTTACTGAGCTTAGGCCGGCAACGAAGAAACTTGCAAACTACGAAAAGGCCCTGGGGGCTTCTACGGCGACGGTGGTGAAGTTGGTTGCCAAAAAGGATGAACTTGCACCGAGTCTGAATATTGAACAAGCCCGTCTGAGAAAAACCCGGGAGAAGGAGGTCGCTTTGGCAAAACAATGCGTTTAAGCCGAAATGAGATCAAAATTGGTAGCTTGTTTTCGGAAAGCTTCGCATGTACATGGCCAATCAACAAGTTGTGCACAAAAAAAATTATCCTTCTTAGTTAGGCTCGAGGTACGAAAAAATGCCTTGACAAGATGATTACTAAGGGCCTTGGAGTTTAGAGGAGGTGATGGACCAACTGAGTCGAGATGAAGCCAAATATGATACGGAATATGAGGAGATGGAGGTTGATGATCTTGAAGATGGTGATTCGCTTTATCTCCTTTATCACGTACTATGATTGTAGAGGTTCCAACTCAGACTCGTGCTAGTACTGATCAGCAAATCAGATTAAAGTTGGCTCAAACCAAGGATCTTCAAGAAAAGACTATGGTCAAAGACCTAGTTCAGGAAAACAACGATTACCAAGATATTGACCAGCTACTGAGAAAAGGATTGACCAAAGATATTAGCAGTTTAACTTCCTTGTAATGATTTATGTCTTTTTCGTTTTAATGGTGTTTTAGCCCGCTTGAACGTTTTATTGACTTTAATAAATTTGTTTATGCGATAAGTAATCTGTTTTTAGACTATATCTCAAAAACTTAGGAAAAACTGATAGTATATGGCTATAAATGTCAACTAAGTGCCCATAAACAATGTTGTTGAAATCTCCTAAAACCACTCTTGGATACCTTCGGTAATAATCCATTCTGAGCAAATTTATCATTCTACTCCATTGTCTTTGACTAATGGTCCGGTTTGGATGCCCATAAATACAGTTAAGACAAAATTTATTAGTTCCATCATCAATATATACATCAGTGTGATAAAATGTAGGAAAGAATGGAAAACTACACAGTATCCTGCTAAAAAATAGCTAAATCTCCATTTAAATCATGGGTTAGGGAGACAACAAAAATGTGAGGAAAGTGAAGTTCTTCTCCTAATTTAGCAACACAACTATCTTGATTCTTTAGTTTCTACGAAGAATATGATATTGATATTTGATACTATTTTTAAACAAGTTTTATGACAAAAAGTAACTAATCAGAATCATTATTCTTACTGGCGTCATCTTAGTTCACGCAGCTCGAAGAAACCCTATGTTTTAAGAATAAAGTAATTAACATTTCGACAAAAAAATAAAATAAAGTAATCCATTAAATAACTGAAGTGAAACAGTGATCATGTATATACATACACTCGATGAAGTTATAAACTGAATTAAAATGAGACAGTTTGGTGACAAATCATTGATTAGCATCATTAACTTTCCGTTTTTACGATAAGGACAAAAACATAAGGGGAAAAAAAGCATGCTTCACCAACATTATTTTCGAACAATTCAAGGGCATACGAGATCCAAAAGCTTCATCTAATCATCTACATGTATAGTTACGATTAAATACAAAACTGACACAACTACACAATTTTAATTTCAAAGGATCATAAATCTTTATATCATCAAATTTTCTTATATATGATTTACCTTCATTTCCTATTTAGTATAAATATAAAAGTAATGAAGACAATCAAGTTCATATATGTACTTTGCTTTCACTAAATAAACCGGTATATGACATAACTAAGAAAAAACGGGATGAAACAGATTAAATGTGAAGGTTTAATTCATACGACATAACAAAAACGATCATTGATCACGATTATAAGATACAAGGATCTGGCTAAGAGAGCAAGCCCTAAAAGCACTCCAGCTCCTATTTATAATAAAGATCTCTAACATAGAAGAAAAAATAAAAATAAGTTTTTGTTCTAATGTGTTCTTCTATAATAGAAGCAAATGTAACAATCTTCTATTATAGATGGAATATATTGAAGTAAAAACTTCATTTCTATTTTTTCCTCTAATTTAAAGATCTATATATAAAAATAGGCTGGAGATAGTCTAACAGGTGTCGTTTACATGATTTAGCAAAGCATTATTAGATTGTAATATGCCTAGGATGTTATATATGGGATTTAAGCCCAACCCTATTCTAGCACTAACCTATACTTTTACTCTTAATAGTTTATACATGAATGGGCTAAGCCACGGTTAACTTATTTCATAATATTTCAAAAATACAAATAAACAATATTAACTTGTGAGTTAGATAAATATAGTAATTTTACAGTTTTGGTAGAAAAATTCGTTTTAGTTGGAAAAACTTTTTTTGTGATTTTGGTAAAAAATTTGATAACGTAATTTTGTGGTTTATACAGAAAAAAATTCAATTTTACAGTTTTGGTAAAAAAATGATTTTATGGTTTAATATAAAATTTTGATTTGGAAAGAAAACAATATTTTGCATTTTGTCGAAAAAAAATCGATTTTACAGTTTTAGTGAAAAAAACTAGGTTTTTGTTGTTTTGGCAAAAACTAGAGTGTTGCAGTTCTGGGGTGAAAATTTCATTTAATGGTTTTGTGAGGAAAACTCTGTTTTGAATAATCAAACAAATTTTAAAATTTAATATGCATAAAATATTATATAAAATGGTGTGAAGCAAAATCAACAGGCTAAAACTTAACTCTGTACAGCTCATGGACTAATTATGTTTAGTCCTATTTTTGCCGTGTCTCAAAAATCAGGGTTAGGGTTAAAAAAATTGATACATGGTTAAGAGTTAAGATTAACCATGTTAGGTTAGCCCATTTTAACATAACGAAATATGCCTATAATGAATAAAATCATGTGATGCATGATCTCGTTGAAATACATATCTGCCGTTTGTTTCATGCCTCCGGATCTTTTTGAAGTTCTTATTTGTAAATACTTATATCTATTGAAATAGACTCCAGGTTCATAGTAATAAAAGTTTAACGTCTTACATTAAAAGAAAAGGAGAAAAACGCACTCAATGAAAGCTTAACCGGGGGAGGCGATATTAGTAATTACAAATAACTAAACTACGTACGAGATATATCATTATTAGATGATTATTGCATCATTAGTCAGCAGCGAAACATAAGAGAGAGAGATAAAGATGGCGAAAGGGAGTTTAATCCGGTGAGACGCCTGCGTAGGAGTTTAAACATAACTTGAGAGAAGCACAAGAGCCTCTACCATAATAATCACGACCGTCCGATTGTCCGTACTTCAAAAAGGCACCACCACCGCCGTTGATGTTATCCTCACCGTGCATAGGGAAGAGGGAAAGTGTACGACTATGTTCCAGATAAGCATCGCCACCATATTCTTCTTCTTCATGATCTTCCAGTCCAGACAGAGGCTTTGGTCTATCGAAGAAGTTGTAAGCTGGAGCTGAGTAATGATGATTATGATCCATGTTTGTCCATCCTCCACTTACGTTGTTGTAGCTCACTGAATAATCTTGTTCCTTCATCAAAAAAATCAAGTTTCACTAAATGTAAATAGAATTTATATATTCAGATATGCAGGATATTTTTGAATTAAATGACTTAAAACAGTTTCAGACGTACCATAGATCCATAGAGATGGCTACTCATGTAGCCATTAGAAGAAGCATTAAGAGCACCATATTCAGCGCCTGAACTTGCATGATTTAAATTCCCTTCAAACATATATATACGGTTTTGTAAGAATAAATTAATATGTATGTATATGTTTCCACACCGTCTACTTAATATGTAGAGAAATTGTAAAAACATAAAATAGGCTATTTTCTACAAAACCCAGATCCCTAATATTTTTATCAATCGCAACACGTGAAGCTAGTTTCCATGACACAACAAAGAAACCGTTCTCCAGATCAAATCTGGTTTTCCCAAATCAAGATCCATAACTTCACACATACGTCATTATATATACATATATCTATCAAAAGTATACAGATATCTATCAAAATATATCATATATACATGAAAATCTATTTTGGTTTAGTTTTTTTTTACGGCTGGTTTAGGTTCTTATTCTTCTTTGTTTTGCTATCTACATGTAATAGCTCGGGTGTAAATTTATCTACACTTGGAAAATCAACTGAATAAATTCATTGAAAAATAACATTTCAAGAATTTTGTAATAAACTTTATGTATACGTAATTACATATACATATGTATCATGACTCATTTATACATATATGTAACATGTAAATCTTCTTAGGTTCCTGCATTTTATTTGCTTATTCATATAATAGCTAGTGGTGTAAATGATTCATAGTACGTAGTGTAAACTGAAAAGACATCAAAGTCAGAAAAAAAATAACACATAGATAAAGAAATTAGTCACCGTTCTGAAAGTTGGGATAAGATATGTTCTGATGAAGGAGATGATTTTCTTGGTCAAGCTTAATATTGACCGAAGCAGGCCTATGCATGGTAACACCATGATGATGGTGCTGAAGAAGAGGATGATGGTTATGATGATAATGGTCGTTGGCCATCATAACCGAGTTGGGGGATGAAGTTGTTGGTGTGGTCATGGTTGTGCCGTTGAATCTCTTCTTCTGTCGCTCGCGAGCCTTATGGTTCTGGAACCAGTAAAAGACGTTCTTACCCTCGATCTTTCCGTACTGTCTCAGCCGTGCAGAGATCTTCTGGATCTGGTCGGCTGTTGGTGACCGAACTCCGTTGTTGTAGTAGAGATCTTTGAGGATTCTGATCTGCTCCGTCGTTGGTGTCCATCTTGTGCTCGTTTGGCGACATGGGTAACCACCAGAGCCGGACTTATTGTTGTTACCGCTCTCTTGGTCGGTTTGTTGATGGTGATGGTGATGATGTTGCGGTTGCTCCATTTCAAGATCAAGATGAAGAATAGATCGGAAGAATACAGTGATCTAGAGAGAGAGAGTGAACTTTTACTTTACCAAGAAAAGAACTTAAGCAAAAGAGATTTTAGGTTTTGTATGTGGGGGAGATATAGAAAATAGTGTGGAAGGTGTTGAGTTATATATACACAGATGGGGACCAAATAGAAGCTTTGCAAAATTTAGAAAACCAGTTATTCAATATTATTCTTTTAAGCTTGAAAATTTGATTTCTCACACTAAAATCAGTTATTCAAGTATTAATATGGTATAATGAAAAGTTGGTGACTATGTGTTTCAAAAAAACAGTGTTTCAAAAAAAAAAAAAAAGTTGGTGACTATATAAGATTTTCTATCACTAACATATATGACCTAAAAAATTTGTATATGTAAGAAAAAAGTGTGATACAAAAGTGAGTAGATGACAGAATATGTTCATTTGGATTAAAGTTCGAATAAAATTTTATATTTAGAAAGAAGATTGTTTAATAAATAGTTTTTTTATTTACTAAACATTACTTTGATCAGCATGATCAGAGTTGATCAGAGTTAATTACTTAGTACTATTAAGCAGGATAAGCTGAAGGTATGTAGTTAGAATTTTGTATTTTCTCGTATTATTTGTAAAGAATTAATTATATTCTTTATATAATAAAAGAACTGGAACTACTCTTGGGGAATTTAATTGATTTAGTGAAAATAAATGCTTGTTTTATAAATATTGTGGGGATCGAATCAGAGGATATCTGGTGGAGAAGGATTGAAAGGGACAGAGAAGTTAGAAATAAACATGAAAAAGGAAAGGGACAAATGAGGAAATAAGAAAGGTGAGGGCATCATCGGTATTTACATAGACGAAAAACAAACTCAATTCTTTCTTTTTTCAATGTCTCTGCCTCTTCTAATTATTACTTCACCAGCTTTAAGTGTTATGTATCTATTGTATACGTATGAAAGATATTTTTCCATACAAACACATTTAAATAAACAAAAGTTATCGTAGGATGGGACGATTTTTATTTTTATTTTTGGAGTATGAATGATAAAGTGATGAATTCTGTTTGATAATTCGTTAGGGTAGTTATTTCTCCACTGTTTAAGTTTGATCGTGTCTCCATATATGGTCATGATAACAAGCAAAATTTCGAGCTTTAGTTTCTTACTACGTTTGAAGAAGATTTTTGTTATTTAAAAAAAATATAAATTTTTGTTGTGGAACTTTAAATATGAAATTTTGAGTAGTAAAACTTCACAAATGTCACTATTTAAAATTTCAAATTTGAAGTTTCAAATTTTTATTTGCATTTGGTCTTTACAATTACTTATTACATTTGTGATTTTTAAATATTTTGTCGTTTTATATTCTTAATCCTTAACAAATTATAACTCATAAATATTTCAAATTTGCTTTTATAAATTTAAATTTTACAAATAAAATTAAATTAAAAAATAATTTAAAAATTTAAAACTATATTTAGAAAAACAATATTGCAAAAGAAACTTAACAAACGCAATAATTAATTATATGTAGGAGTATTAAGAAAATAGTTTTATAGAAAAATGTGATATTTTACTTGTAAATATTTAACTATGTATTTCTATATAAAATTTATTTTTAGTGTAACTATTAATCAATATTGCTATATTATTTTTTATATGTGCTATTTATTTATAAAGTTTTATGAATTTAAATTAATTATAATAAATATAAGAACCATAGCATAAAATATAAATATTTTTGAAATTAAGTTTGAAGTTTTGATTTTGGAAAAAAACTATCTTTAAACCTCAAATATGAAGTTTTGCAAATTTAAAAATAGAGTGTTGTTTTAGAAATGCTCTTAGTCTACCGGTTTGACTAAAAATTTATTAATGATCCTACACTAGAATGTCTAGGATTCAAACCCTAAAAAAAGCAAAACTATGTATATCATGGAAAAAAAAATTACAAGACATCTTAGCATTGTGCAAGGAATATTGTTTGGCGTGGATGTTAAAAGTCGGCTGAAAATGGTATAATCAAACGTGAATTCTCATATGAGATATATTTTTATATATTGTAATATCATAATTAACTAGATGCTAAATGAGTTTTGTTTTTCAGACTTAATCACAGATCTTCGATTTAAAAAAATATGAATGATTAAAGATCAAGACTATATAATGATCAATGACAACCATCATGTGAACAATTAACGAAATCACCATAGTGAAAATAGTTGTTTTGTACAAAATGTAAAACAAACATATCACTAGACAATAGCTATACTATTGGTTGTATATGTACCGCTGATCTTTTCAATAGATTATTATCTATCAAATATAGTGTGTAGAACAAAGTGTGACTGATGTAGTTATGAAAATGTTAAGTATTCCATCCCCCGTAGTAATTCAAGCATACACTATATTAACAATTTATATTTTTCGTTAAAGTTTCAAGAGATTTGTTTCAGTATAGGTTGTTGGTTAATGAATATGACCTTTTCAGTTGAAAAGGAACAATACCCAACTCTCATACAATCTCACTGTTCTACCAAATAGCAATTTGATTATAAAAGATACTGGGAGATTTTTTGGTTAAAGTAAAAGTTGACGAATTATTCGATTTTCATATGAGCTAAAAGTTCTATGGGAAACGGGATCTAAAGTCTAAAGATACGGTCGACTAGAATTCGCTCATATAAAATTAAAATTTAGAAATCGGATCTCAAAAGTTGCTAGGCTAGATATATAGTATAGTTGTTTGTATAGATCCCATGATTTCTCGGATTCACGAGCAATATACAGAACGTGCAAAGAAATACCATATGAACAACCAAACTGTTAGACCAGTTAAATAACTATTACTTTGAAAATGAGATTGCATATCGAAGTTTTAGAATCTTTTAGGGAGTTGCCTAACCAAACTAACTGATCCTACATAAACCCGGTTAATGAAAAATTCCGCTCCTTTCTGTTTGAGTAGTTAAATTTATATTGTGGACTAATGAAATACATCATACATTATAAGTCATGACTAATCATGTATTATAGCGACCTTTTGCAAGAGATTTGTATAAATTACAAACATATTTTAACAGTCACTTAAACGAGTTTTATACGATTTCTGAACTTTCTTACGAATAATTAAACAGTTCAACGAACTACGCAATATACTAAGTTATTAACTCTATATGGATTGTGAATATCACGTTGAAAATGTTGTTATTAATAATTATACATGCATATGCAGTATATATCTACACAAGCAACTACATATATCCTATGAGTGCGTACGGTAACGAGCATGCTGTGAGAAACAGAGGATCTTAAATTGCGCATCACGATCTCTGTTATTGTCGTAAAGTGCTGTTGAAGAGGCAGGAGGGCTAAAGACTCAGAGCTTTTGTAACTCATGTCTACGTGGCCCCTAAAACCCACTTGCAGAGATTTCATTTTCATTAGGGCATCATTAGTTTTGTTTGTACTTTTGCCCTAATTTCATGAAAACATTTATAATAATCTTTTGTTAAAAATTAATTATTTGATTTCCCGGAAATTAATGGGAAGATATATAGGGTTTGGAACATGCATGGCCCCTCTACGGTCCGAGCTTTATATTCAGTCTGTCATATGTTATTCGCTGTTTACACTTTACCTTACACTGTTTATATTTAGTGCATTTATTGAAACTTTAATTAGCTCGACGTACCATTAGGCTTCCAATGTTACAAACCGACCCGCCATGCATCGCATTTAAGAATAACAAAAATCTCTACATATACCATATATCTATACGTTTTTATAATTGTTAAAACCGCACTGCAGTTAAACCGCTTGTCCTGCACCACTCAAATCGCAGTTACTATTCGGAGCCTTAGTCTCAGTTGGTGTGTATTGATTTTCAGTAATTCATGACTTGCTTATCACGCTTTTAAAATGTATACATACACTCTACAAAATTTTATCTATCGCTTCATATTCAATGTTCTGTTTACATTTACATCCTGAGATACAAAAATATAACTAGATCTAAACTAGTATTAATTATATCCTAATTTTAAAATAACATTTTTTGAAATATAACAAAATAATAAGAAGTATAAGTATTATATGAACTCAAACTACCATAATTAAACATATATACGTGATAAATACAGAGTACATTTCTGCGTTCGTATATCAAGTGGGGTTTTTTCTTAAAATTATATCAAGTGGAGTTTGCTTACTTATGTTTTATAAATATTTAAGAAAAACACGTTTTACAAAAGAATCATCACTAGTTATATTTAGAGTTTAACTTGAGTAATTGGATGATAGAGTAAAACAATTATCTTAAGCAAAAAAAAAAAAAAACTTGAGTAATTCGGATTATTTTTTGTTTGTACTGCATTTACTTTTCTTTGTGAAATCATTAATTAATTTAATACGGTAATTTGTTGTATGCGTACAACATGATTCTATAGAATTCATGATCGGTCTAGAATATATAGCAGCGAGAAGAGCTAAAATGAATGTTTTCAAAAATAAAATTAAAAAAGAGTGAAAGATAGAGATACATAGAAAGAGAGAGTGGCGGAAGGAATTTCACTGTCGAATAAAGAGCACGCTCTTCGATAACGTAAATGCAATATAAACAATAAATGAAGTGAATTCATGAGAGTTAGTTCAGGATCATCATCATCATATATCTCTATTCAAACACACACCCCGTACTACATATGGAAGAATCAATGATGATATGCTTTTACATGCATATATATGCTTAGACATGGTTTAAAAGATGGAATATTACATCATATAAACAAGTATGTCTCTAGTTATAAGCTTCTTGTTTTGGATAGGGAAGTACCTTTCACCCACAACTGCACCAATTACATTGGTGGTTGAGACTATTTATTATCGCTCTCTCAATGTCTCTCTACCGCTTTATTGATTATACGGACTCAGAAATGTTCATAGAATATTCAACCCACATGACGTTCCATACACCTCGTGATGTATAGTGGTACATAATTCACATAAAGTAGAACTGTGTTTCCTATCAATTTAACCTATTTGTTTTCTGAACGAATTCTACATAATTGCTCTTGAACTAATTCTGCAAAATTGCGTAACAAAAGAAATCTCCTTTTAATAGGATATATATATATGCATATATATGTACCACTAACACTAGTGACTTTCTACATCTAGTATCCACGAGTAAGACTAGTATTTAACACTGGCTAAGCAAAAGTTTTAGTAATCTTTTTTGGTGTTATAACACGAAAGACAGAATTTATTTAGGAAAGGGGACAAGGGGTTATAAGTTATAACTAACATGGGGACAAGGGGTTATAAGTTATAACTAACATTATTATATGTAAATATTTTAGCAAAAAAAAAACATTATTATATGCATGTACATTTTTTTCCAGGAAGGAATAGTATAAAAGAATGAGTTTTTAAAAAAAAAAGGATAAAAGAAGAGCGAAAGAAAATCATAGTGTTAGTAATTTCCTAGAAAGTTAGAGAAGTGTAATCATTGCCTTCGACTGAGTTAAAGATGAAAAAAAGTGAGGAGAGAGATTTTATTTTTACTTCACTTATGATTATTTTGATTGATAGGGTTTTCTGAATAAAGAAAAATTAATAAAATAGCTCCGGATTCATATTTTTTAGAAACCTGTGGACTTCATTATCAATGATATTGCCTTTTTATAAAAAGGTATGTACTTAAAAACTCAAAACCTCACAAAGAGAAAAAAGAGTTGAGGAGGATGTTATCCGATACTATAATTTAATGGAAATGAATATTTCCTCCGTTTTATTAAGTTTGATGTTTTAAAAAAAAATTATAAAGATAGATTTTTTTATTTTTTCTATGAAAAATTGTGATCTTAAAAAAAATTTATTTATTTTATTGATTATTATTGGTTACAAATTATTAAAATAAAATAAAAATTACAAAAAACGATACATTTGTTATAGTGATTTAATGTGTTTTCTTAATATATATAAAAACACTAAAAAATCTATATTTGTGAAAAGGAGGTAGTATATTTTAAAACTAGAATTGAATGTGTTTTAAAATTAGAAAAAATTAGCGTTATTGAATGATGTGTTTATTAGGTAGAATTTGAAACACACTAAAACTCATGTTATTCAATTTCTATTGAATTTTATTTATGGTAAATTCTAATGGATTTAATGTATTTTTAATTAAAATGAAAGCAAACAAATTTGTTTTTTTTTTGTTCATATTTTGTTCAGGAAACGTTACCAAAATCAACAAGTTTATTTTTTCCAAACAAAATCAATAACATACTATAAAATTCAGGGGTCGTTATTTGGAATGATAAATGGTCAAGATCACTTCAACAGAAGACAGATCAATACTTTGTGATGGGATAATATCAAAAGGTCTTTTGTATGTTGTGTGCACATACACACCCAAACAGATCCCTTTTATCCAAATCAACAACAGCACATCAAAAGCTGCTCATTTTGATTCCCTTTTCTTACGGGTAATCATTTTCTCATCCTCTCTTCTCTCTCCCCTATCAATCCCAACACATAATACTAATAATAATTTTTAACTAAAAGCAGAATAAAGATCCAGAAATTTAAATTAAAAAACTTGTCCAACTATTCGAAAACTATAAAATATAATTAATTACATGATTTAAAATAAACTAAAATTATATTTAAATAATTACTATAAAATATTGCCATGTTATGATATTGATTTTGAGAGTTTTTATAATAAATGCTAGTACGTTTACATTAACTTTTTTTTTGTCGGCCCTATATACTTATATCATCGATTTTTAGTAAAACTGTAGGATACATAAAATTTTAGAAAGTAAACTGGTATGATGATGATGTTTAAAAAGAAGGAATAGGGATTTGAGAGTAGAGAAGATCACTCCATAGCTCATATATAACACATCGGCGCTTTTCAATTGATATAAAGTGACATACTCGATAGAGGCCAAAACTTTTTTCTTCCCTCTTTCTATTGATTTTAACAAAGAGATCCTTAGATCCATAAACCCACGTGTTATTTCATTATGTCGCTCTCTGTTTTCTTCATTTCAACTGTGCAACTTGTATTTCTTTTATTACAGTGTGCAACTTATTTTTTTGATTATCGACCCCTTATTTGAAAGAATGTTAAATTAATTCAATCAAAAATACTTTTTAGAACAAGTGTTGCGATTCTTAGAAGAAATCAAAACCAAACTAGATTTACATCACATTAGAATTTTAACGGAAAGAGAACCATGTTTCTGTGACCTTTTGATAAGCTGGTGACTCTCGATGGTTCATGCTGGTGATGCGTTTTTGAACGTACTTATCTATGATTCTTATAAGAACCGAGGCTGAGTTAGGCGTCTCACCAAATCTTCTTCCATTACGTTCCTTCAATACAACATATAATGTCGTCTAAAATCGTAAGAGAACTAGTTCGATCTTTTGTCTAGATTTTCGGTGAGGAGAGGAATGATCTCTTCCCATACATGAGTGTAAGCCGTGGATAATTATAAGTTATTTCACCGAAAACCGGAACAAAAGATCTTAAGCCCATACCACCCATTTTTATAAGTTATTTCGTTTTATATTATAAATAATTTTAGCAAAAAAATTGTTTTATAATATAATTAGTTTTAACATTTCAATGCAATTTTTATATATTGAATAGTAATGACCAATTAAGTTATATATTTTTTTATAATTGGTTGAAATCATATATTAAATAATGTTTTTAATAAGTAATCACTATAGATAATTACTCCTTCTGTTCCTTAATATTACATATTATAGAAAAAAAATTTGTTTTAAAAAGATTCATTTTTTACATTTTCAAGACATATTTTATTAACTTATTGCAAATTTCAAAAAATTTAAGTGCACTTACTGAATTGTTATTGGTTTAAAATTATGAAACAAAGATAAACACAAAAATATGTAAATTTAATGTGTTTTAATAAAATGTGAAACATTAAGAAACATAAGGAGTATATTTTTAACTAAAATTATCTACATCTGCGGCTTAAAACAAAAGAGATTTAAAACAGAGGAAGTATCTTTTTGAACACGCTCATAGGTTATATTCTAGTATATAATAAAGTATTTTTTTGCATGAACATGAATTTTTCAAATAATTAAAGGGAACTGAAATTTCGGGTTTGTAGCATATTTGATCAGGGACGGACGGAGGAGAGGAGTGGGTGTGGCACTTGTCCTACACTCTTTTTTTTTTCTTTTCTTAATAGTAAATAAAACTTATTTTTTTTTAACTTGGTTTAAGTTAAATTAATAAAAAAATAAGAAAAGTGCTCCACCCAATTAAAACAAAAGATTGCTCCACTCAATCAAAACAAAACAAAATGTTTTAGTCCAATTACAAATAAAATTTATATGCTCCAGCCCATATAATTAACCTAATATTTTTTAGTTGAAGTTGAATGTTACGAGTCCTATGTCTATTTTCTTTTGTAAAAAAAAAATATTTCTATTAAATAGCACAAACCTTGTACTGGAATATGGTATTGACATTAATTATAGTTATTAATTTAACAATTGAACATTGTTGAATCCATTAAAATTACTTCTTTAGATTCTCTTCTAAGTAATATTATCTATCATTTCTAATAGTTTACCATATATTTAATTTTAGCTAAATTATTCACTTACTTTTCACTGTTTACCGTATTTGAAATACTATTATAGTTATTTTTATTAAGTGTTTATGGAACAATATTTTAAGAAACAATGTCAATCTACATTGAAAACCAATGTCAATAGTATAATATAAGTTTCTTAATTATATATATTTTTTATGTTTTTGGTTTGTTCTATACTTTTAGTTTATTTTGAGCTTTTATATATATGACTATGTTATATTTTGAAAAAAATTATTATATTGGATATAATAAATATATTATGTGCCCCAGTCTAAATAAATTTCTGGATCCGCCCCTGTATTTGATATGTGTTTTGTGCTTATATTATAAAAGTTTCAATCCAGTAAATGATATTCACAAAAACATATAAAGATGAGAATTATTACTTGGTCTTTTATCAAAAAAATGATTACTTGTTCAAATCAATTATCGACTACATGCCTATGCTACATGCTGCCTTGGTTATAACGAAATTCTTTTGTTACGTCAGTTGGAAATGACAAGGAAGAAGAAAAAACAATATATAGAATAAGGAAAATTGGTTATAATTAAAGAAGTATAGTGTATTTAAAAAAATATACATAAAACCTTGACGTCAACATAAATAAAATTGCTTGGAAACATGAATAGCAGTTTAAAAAAAAATATAGTATATTTTTATAATTTCATTAATATAATTACATTAATTTTTTTTTCAATATTTCATTCAGTTTAACAGTTTCATTAATTATATTACATTAACAATACATCACATCATTAATTATATTACCATAATAATAATACAAATTTTATTTATTAGTTAATCAATATTTACTTTGTTCTAATTATATTACCATAATAATTAATTGTTATGGTAATTATAATAGTGCAAAAAAGTTTTTATGTGTGGATTTTGAATTGGGTCTTTCTGGGTCTGGATGAGCTCGGTTCTGATGTATAAGAACCTAAAAATATCTAAATAACAAATGTATGTAAAATGGGTTCTGATATTTGTACCAAAAATTATCATATTACCCCATTCGTCTAGATCTTTTGAATACAATTAAATATATTACGACTCATCTAAAAAATATAACATTATTTATAAAAAAAATCAATATATAAAAATGCAAAAATCAATACCACGCGAGTGCGCATATCAATCTCTACTCAATTTTAACTTTAGAGTTCAGATTTGTACTCCTTAAGAGCCGTGCTCAAGTGGTAAATCAAAAGGGTATTCTCTTAGGACATCTTAATTTCACTCAAACTTTTATTCCAAAATAGAGTAAAATAAAATATAAGTAAAAAATACTCTAACCATACTCTATTTATCACTCTATAAAAAAGTCTGGTTTACTCTATAAATAGAATAATCTACTTTTTATGTGTTCATTACTTCATTAGTGAATGAAAAATAGAATAAAGTTAAAATATTTTTATTCTATTTCTCTATTTTGGAAAAAAACTGAGTTTTAGTTTGGAGTTGCTCTACATGTTATTTCAGATTACTATTGTCATATAGTTAAAACTGTTCTATATTTTGTACTAGGATCGGCCCGCCTACGGGCGGGTTGTGAATTATAAAATAATCTTGAAACTAAAATTATAAGTATAATAAACTTTGGTTGTTCATAGGTTTCATGTTATTATGGTTATCGGAGGGGGGGGGGGGGTGCTCGGGAGTTTGATGGTTTGTCCGAGTTTTGTTATATGTTGTTAAGTATTAGGTAGATACATGAAACTTAGATTATTAGAGTATGGGCAAAGGAATAACAAATGAACATATACTATGTTTTTTATATTAACAAATCCCAGGAATTTCTTATAATTTTTGTTATATGTATGGTATTTATAGTTTTATATATGTGTGTTATAAAAATATATGCCGTAGGGTATTATTAAAATTATATTTATCATTTTTATCGAAATTTTTAATAATAAAACTTTTCTGAGTGTTTCAAAAAAGACAAAACTTGCTATTTTATTATTAAAAGCTAAGTATAACATAATGAGAAAAACGAATAGATAATAAATTTAATCTTTAGATATGGTCTGAATATTTTCTGACCTTTCTTATTTATGTTTAATGTACAATAATTGTTAAAAATACACAAATAAAGTTTTACTTTGGCTTTGGAAACAATAATTTCATAATTTTAAGGGTTTTAGAACATTTATTTTTTTGAATTTTTTTCTTCAACCTGTCCTACATATATTTTGATTTACTTGTACCACCTATATTTTCAAATATATATATATATATATATATATATAAATAATCAATTTTGAAAAATGGTCATAATCGTATTTGCATAATATTGTTATTTTCTTGAACAAAATAGTTATTAACAAATTACGTAGTGTGGTTAAAATTCTATATTATAGTTGTCTTTGGATGTCATATGATAATTCATATCATATGATATGTACTTTGACATTTTTCTTTTTAAAAATTAATACAAATTCGGAATTAACTGTAGGTTTCAATACTTGTTATGCAATTTCTAAATTAAGATATTTAAGTATTTTTATATGGTCTATTATTTAATTATATGGTCTATTAAATGAGATTTTATTTCCATATGATTTTATAATCATTTATTTCTTGTTATAACAAAATAAAGTTAAATCACTGATCACAAATTTTTAAGGTAAGATTTTTTTATATCTTGGGTCCCTACCAATGTTGTCTTTCACGCTGTTATTAAATATTTTTATGTTGTTGATTTAAAGTTTTCAGAGTAACTACATGATGTGATACTGTTCTTCTATATTTTATTTAGTTTTTTTTTGATGTGTATTTATTTGATTAAGATTGTTTTTTTCTACTCTATTATTGTTTTATTGTTTGAAATAATCTAATTGTTTTTCTACTCTATTATTATTTTATTGTTTGAACTAATCTTTTTTCATGGTAAACTAAAATGTTGTGGTTTGGAATAGATTTTTCTATTAGTATAGCTTGAACTATTAATTTTACTATATTATATGAAGAGAAAAAATTAACTGCAAGCATATAAACCCAAATCAGAGGATATAGGATAAACATTAGGTGCTGACGATGTTTTGAGTAAGTGTAAGAAGGTCACATACTAAATGACTGTATGCCATGAGATTAAACTGTTATTAAAATTTTAAAAATAAGATTGAGATAGCAGAATAACTTGTCCACTTCGATGCTTACGCTGTGTCTCCCCGTTCACTGAGATAATGAGTCGTCCGATATGCAATGAAATTACGACAATTATTCACTGCAATCAAACTTGGGTATATAAAATGTATAAAGTAAATGTGTAGCTCTAACCTCGGTCATCCGGACGTCTTTAAAGATTTCTTTGTATACAATATTAGTAACTCCGTCTTCACCGCCCATGTCGGAAGTCTCGTCTAAAATCTTAAGCCCATTCGGAGTTGTTACTCGAGACATGGCAACGTATAACTGACCATGAGTAAAAACAGGGCGAGGAAGATATAAAGCAACTTGGTTTAGGCTTTGGCCCTGGCTCTTGTTGATCGTCATGGCGTAGCACAGTCTGATCGGGAATTGCCTTCGATTAAAGGTGAAGGGATGCATGGTATCAGTGGGACTAAGTTGTATCCTAGGGATCAAAACTTCTTCTCCAACATCTGTCCCAGTCATAATTCTCGCTTTAACAACCCTGTTACCTAGGCGAGTAACCACCATTCTTGTACCATTGCACAGACCTTGATCCTGATTAAGATTGCGCAGCATCATCACCGGAGCTCCAACTTTGAGGCACAATCTGTGGTTAGGGAGGCCCGGAAACTCAAGTGAGTTGAGGTACTCTGACGGGTAGTGGGTGGTCCAATCATCGTCTGGCGTAGCTTCTAACTCCACTGAATCGGAACTCAAATACTCTCTAGCCTGTGATGGGATCTTAGAGAGGAGATAAGCGTTCACCTCATGTACGGTATTATTGGTAGGTGTCAGCACGGCCCTCTCTTTTAGGTAGTCCTTATCCCGGTAGTTTGGAGGAAGTTAGGATATGCAGCATGCGCCAAAGCTTCGTGTGGTGTCTCTGAGCGAGATATCAAGAACCTTTTGTCCACAATAATCTGATTCCCTTCCTCATGTTTTGGTTTATTCGACGGCAAGGCGTCAGCTTCCCCATCTCCGACTTGTAGAATCCATTTTGCGAAGTCCTTATCTTCTTGCCGCAGCCGCATGTTGATGGATAAGGTGAATACTCGGGCCATTTTCCATAGATATGATTTGCTGATGGATGCGAGTACAGTGTCTGGCCTTTTTCCGTGTGGAATAACTGGCAAAATCTGTCGGAAATCCCCGCCGAGAAGCACCGTTTTGCCACCAAAGGGCTGTGTGCTAGCTTCTGGATTCTCATGCGTTAACAAATCTCTGAAGGAACGATCCAAGGTTTCAAAAGCGTGCCGGTGTGCCATCGGAGCTTCGTCCCATATTATTAGATCTGCCTTGGATATCAATGCAGCTAAACTCGACCCTTTGTGTATTTCACACATTGAACGATCATCTAGATTCAGAGGTAGTTTGAACCGAGAGTGAGCTGTCCTTCCTCCCGGGAGCAGCAACGCTGCGATGCCAGCTGTAGCAACCGGTATAACTACTTTTCCAACTGACCTAAGCCTTGCGATAATAGTTCTGTATAGGTATGTCTTTCCTGTTCCTCCTGCACCTGAGACAAAAATTAACTGGCCCAAACGTTCGTCTACTGACTTCAGTATAGCAGCATATACTTTCTGCTGATCAATATTCATCGCTGAGAACAATACCCTATGCGTCTCTTCTCCTTCCCTTTCAACATCATACATCAGCTCCTGCCGCAAAACTTGGTTGTTTACCTCTGATAGTATTGAATTGTCTGGCCGAGGCAACTCATCATAGTCTGCTAGAGACTGGTTATGCTCTTTTAAATGTTTTTCAACCTCGAGCAGTGTATACTGCTTTAACTGCTCATCTTGTAAGTCGAGTCCTGGAAATCGAAACTCCTTTCGTTTCATGTACAGTATGTCCTCTGCTAGAAACATCCAAGTATGCTCCCAAAGCTTGAGTGGGTCTACAACTTGACAATAAACCAAGATAAGCACAAACAACCTTCTCAGCTGCCGTCCGGTGGCCCATGAAGATGGCTCCTCTATTGCTTCATGCCACTCTTTATCATCATCAAGCAATCCTCGTGCATAGCACGCTTCTTTGAATTTCTTATAAACCACATCTCCTACCGTGTATAACACGTCATAACCTCTAGGACCTTTAACAACATTTAGCAGCATCCTTAAGAAGTATCTATCACCAGATGCTGGACTGACATACACGACTCTCCCAATAGCTTCCCCTTGCAACCTGGGTGTCCATACCTTGTCGTTAGAATGGTAAACAAACCTTGAAGGAAATTCAACATATGTCAGCTCCCTAGCTTCTTCGTATGTGTCGCATGCCTCAAAAAACGCTGTTAACATTGACTTATCAATATTTTCTCGGTATACCACCTTTGATAAGTCAGAAGTTTCGTCAAACACCATCACATGCTGACCTGGTAGATGTACGGGAAGCTTCACAACATTGGGCAGATTATAGTGTATGGGAAAAGCGAACAACCTCCATGAACCTTCGCAGGCTGATATGTACCGACACTCCAGAAAATTGTTGATCTCATTAGTCGTGTCTGGCTCGTTCTTGTGTATAACGACAGTTGCTCTATCAACGCCTTTCGTTATGTATTTGAAAAGATTTTTATTGCACTGGTTCTGCAACACCATTCAACGTTGATGTGGGCTTGGTATTTTTTCAGCAGACTAAGATTATGAGGCACAACGAAACGATTATCCACCTCGATATCACCCTTGATTACAAAATCTCCAGTACCAGCTCTCCTTCTATAAACAACAAATCCATATTTGTCAATTCTTGTTTGATCCGAAGAAGGTTTAGGAAAACTCTTAGTACACTCTCCCTTTTCCATGCATGGCGATTTTGGTCGCAACTTACCACACGGGCCATGAATCATATGCCGCTCTACCAGTTCAAACCCCTCTTTATTATCAACTTCTCTATCGGAAACTCAGCTGAGATGTATTCATCAATCATCGCAGCGGA